>NC_056750.1:85293767-85378198 GCF_019279795.1 Protopterus annectens
ATTTTTTTCTTATCCAACATCTCTCTGTTATTACAAGAGTCCCTAAGATGTATATTAACCTGTGCACCAGATCTCTCACTGTTAGTCTTATCCAACATCTCTCTGTTATTACAAGAGTCCCTAAGATGTATATTAACCTGTGCACCAGATCTCTCACTGTTAGTCTTATCCAACATCTCTCTGTTATTACAAGAGTCCCTAAGATGTATATTAACCTGTGCACCAGATCTCTCACTGTTAGTCTTATCCAACATCTCTCTGTTATTACAAGAGTCCCTAAGATGTATATTAACCTGTGCACCAGATCTCTCACTGTTAGTCTTATCCAACATCTCTCTGTTATTACAAGAGTCCCTAAGATGTATATTAACCTGTGCACCAGATCTCTCACTGTTAGTCTTATCCAACATCTCTCTGTTATTACAAGAGTCCCTAAGATGTATATTAACCTGTGCACCAGATCTCTCACTGTTAGTCTTATCCAACATCTCTCTGTTATTACAAGAGTCCCTAAGATGTATATTAACCTGTGCACCAGATCTCTCACTGTTAGTCTTATCCAACATCTCTCTGTTATTACAAGAGTCCCTAAGATGTATATTAACCTGTGCACCAGATCTCTCACTGTTAGTCTTATCCAACATCTCTCTGTTATTACAAGAGTCCCTAAGATGTATATTAACCTGTGCACCAGATCTCTCACTGTTAGTCTTATCCAACATCTCTCTGTTATTACAAGAGTCCCTAAGATGTATATTAACCTGTGCACCAGATCTCTCACTGTTAGTCTTATCCAACATCTCTCTGTTATTACAAGAGTCCCTAAGATGTATATTAACCTGTGCACCAGATCTCTCACTGTTAGTCTTATCCAACATCTCTCTGTTATTACAAGAGTCCCTAAGATGTATATTAACCTGTGCACCAGATCTCTCACTGTTAGTCTTATCCAACATCTCTCTGTTATTACAAGAGTCCCTAAGATGTATATTAACCTGTGCACCAGATCTCTCACTGTTAGTCTTATCCAACATCTCTCTGTTATTACAAGAGTCCCTAAGATGTATATTAACCTGTGCACCAGATCTCTCACTGTTAGTCTTATCCAACATCTCTCTGTTATTACAAGAGTCCCTAAGATGTATATTAACCTGTGCACCAGATCTCTCACTGTTAGTCTTATCCAACATCTCTGTTATTACAAGAGTCCCTAAGATGTATATTAACCTGTGCACCAGATCTCTCACTGTTAGTCTTATCCAACATCTCTCTGTTATTACAAGAGTCCCTAAGATGTATATTAACCTGTGCACCAGTTCTCTCACTGTTAGTCTTATCCAACATCTCTGTTATTACAAGAGTCCCTAAGATGTATATTAACCGATGCACCAGATCTCTCACTGTTAGTCTTATCCAACATCTCTCTGTTATTACAAGAGTCCCTAAGATGTATATTAACCGATGCACCAGATCTCTCACTGGTAGTCTTATCCAACATCTCTCTGTTATTACAAGAGTCCCTAAGATGTATATTAACCTGTGCACCAGATCTCTCACTGTTAGTCTTATCCAACATCTCTCTGTTATTACAAGAGTCCCTAAGATGTATATTAACCGATGCACCAGATCTCTCACTGTTAGTCTTATCCAACATCTCTCTGTTATTACAAGAGTCCCTAAGATGTATATTAACCGATGCACCAGATCTCTCACTGGTAGTCTTATCCAACATCTCTCTGTTATTACAAGAGTCCCTAAGATGTATATTAACCTGTGCACCAGATCTCTCACTGTTAGTCTTATCCAACATCTCTCTGTTATTACAAGAGTCCCTAAGATGTATATTAGCCTGTGCACCAGATCTCTCACTGTTAGTCTTATCCAACATCTCTCTGTTATTACAAGAGTCCCTAAGATGTATATTAACCTGCGCACCAGATCTCTCACTGTTAGTCTTATCCAACATCTCTCTGTTATTACAAGAGTCCCTAAGATGTATATTAACCTGTGCACCAGATCTCTCACTGTTAGTCTTATCCAACACCCTTCTGTTATTACAAGAGTCCCTAAGATGTATATTAACCTGTGCACCAGATCTCTCACTGTTAGTCTTATCCAACATCTCTCTGTTATTACAAGAGTCCCTAAGATGTATATTAACCGATGCACCAGATCTCTCACTGTTAGTCTTATCCAACACCCTTCTGTTATTACATCTCTCTTTCTGCAACTTTAAATCCACAACCATTTAGGCTGACTTACTGTAACTAGGAACAACTGAATTGGTCATCTTACTGTCTTATCAACAACTTACTACCCTACACCTAATTCTTCCAATCCCATTTTTAATAATTTAATAAACAAATAAACAAAGTTATTCAAAAATATTGACCAGTTTTAACAGTGGATCCTAAAATTAAAAGTATAGTAGGAGAAAAACCCAAATTCACATATAAAAACAAGAAGAACTTGAAAAGTCTACTGTGTAACAATAGAACACAAACAACACAGAGAAGTGTAATAAAGAAAAAAGGAACTTTTAAATGTGGGAAGTGTAAGGCATGCAAATATATCAACACGACTAATGTGTTCCAACATCCTATCACACATAAAGTATATTCCTATAATGGCAATGGAAATTGTAATACAGAAAATGTGATATATATAGCCAGCTGTGAAGTATGTATGTTGTTCTATGTGGGTAAAACTAATAGAAAATTCAAAGAACGAATCTTATGGCATCTAAGAGACATCAATAACAAGATACAAGTCACTGCTTTGTATCAGCATATAAAGCACAATCCAGGGCATAGTTTTAAATTTATGATATTAATCCAAGTTTCATTTACAGCACGAGGTGGAGATTTGTTCAACAGAACTGAAAAAATAGAAATGGAATGGATTATGAACTTACGTGCCAGTCAAAGTCCTGGCCTTAACGCAGTTGTCCCCTTAAAACCAGTACTAAAAGAAAGGAGGCTTAGGGGGCGATAATACAGTTCTATCAGTAAACTACTCCTAAAAGAAATAGGACTGAATAACATGACAGTAAAGCTATACAACCAGCTACTAAAGAACATGTGAGAATGGACTCCACCCAAGAGGACAGAATAACCAGTGACATACTAGCAGGAACCCAGGAAGTAAAACTGATTTGGCAGTGTATATAAAAAGACAGATTGGATACAAGTAGTAAGTGTATCCAATAAATAATGAAGGCAGAGAGTCTTATTTAAATATAATACCTCATTGGCCAATACCTAGAATACACACAGTATAAAAGGAAGAGCAAAGCAGATAAACACAGGATCTGAAGAAGGTTTACAACCGAAAGCGCTTATCTGTTCCTGAGTCCATGTTTTTAACACAAGCAGTATGCTTATTTGAAGTTGGCTTTAGAACTAGGAATATTTTGGAACCTGCTCCAGTGACTTCACAAACAGGCAGTTTGCTGATTCCAGTTGGCTTCAGAGGAAGGAAGAATCATCCATCCTGGAATTCACTTTAGTGCACAGACAGCACGCTGATTTGAAGTTGGTCTTAGACTTTGGAACTCATTCCGGTGTCTTTGAACACTGGATGCTCATTGGAATCAATTGGCTCTAGAAGAAGGAAGAGCTTTGGGACTTGCCCCCCCATTTTACACACAGGCTGTATGCTGGTTACAAGTTGGCTTCCAAGTTAGGAACTTTTTGTAACTTGTTCTAGTGCTTTTGCACACAGGAAATTTATTGACTTGGAACTTTGGAAGTACCTACTGAGGAAGCGGAGCATATAGTTGTCAGTGAATGGAGGTTTTGTACTCAAGGAAGAAAGGTAGCTGGAGGTGACTTCCAATGAATGAGTAATTTCCTAATTATATTGAGCCAAGTTGCCATAACAAGAAATTTGCCCCAAGGAAAGTGTTTGTTGTTTTTAACTAAACAGAATTAAAAAATAGTTTTTATTTAATGAAGGACCTGGGATACATATGTAGTGCTTGTATATCAGCAACTACAAGAAAGGGGATATATAATACCCACTAAATGGATCATCTTGAAGCTAGCTACCATGTGGAGGGAGTAGCCTTTATTGTAGCTTTTCATTTACAACTCCTACTCATGACACACAGCATACACATAGACCAACATATGTGAAGGTACTCGCAATAAATCTTTCTATACACCAGAGACTTCCAAAACACATGCATACTAAACCAACCCTAACACCCAAAGCACACAATACACATAATGATACAAACACAAGTGTCTCACTATTGAAGCCCATAAGGCATTACACATCCACTTTAAATATTTTAGTCATAGGCGACTATAGTGAGACACACACATGTCCCCCTCACCAGGCTGAACAAGGAGAAAGTCACAGTTAACTGCCTTTCTGGTGTCAGGATTCATAAGGTCACACAGGCACTCAAGTCTCTCAACAAAAGTACTGTTATAATTCAGTCATAGTACATGTTGCTGTGAATGACTTGAGATGTACCTCCCTGGACTACATGAAGCGAGACATGATCAAGCTCTCTGATTATATGTCACAGGCAGGTATGTCCCTAGCCTTGAATATCATATCACCTGTGGCTAGAACGATACCACAATATAAACAGAAAGTCATTGACTTGAATAATTGGCTTCTGGTATCATTCTACGGAGATCCAGTTTCTGTTAGCCTGGGATGACATGATCGATGGACCTCGATGCTTTGCCAGAGATGGTCTTCATCTGTCACCCCTGGGATTTCAGCTAATGTCAAAGGCTCTTGCCACCCCTTTTTTAGGCAATGTCACAAGAACAAAATCCCTGATGTAAAAATTTCAACAAAAACAACCTCTAGGTTATGCTGCTAAATGCTAGGGATCTTAGTATGAAACTATACTCACTGGAAGCAGTCCTCACCTTGGAAGACGCTAACATGTGTGCAGTCACGGAGACCTGGGTCAAGGCTGTGGAGAGCACCCTAGCCTTACTGGGTTGTACCTCCTACCACATGTTCAGACCATGAATGGAAGGAGTGAACGTTAAAGTAAGCTGTGTATCAATATTCATTAAAGATAAATATACCTCCAGATTGGTTAAACAGTATGATTCCCTGGAGACACTTCAGGTGCAACTTACTGTTGTTAGAACATGTATTCAAGCCATTGCCAGCTACAGGACACCCTTCATGAATCAAGACACCCACTCTGCCTACTTGGATCTACTGGAATCCATCAAGATACATCCGAACACCATGGTTCTTGGTGATCTTAATTACCCATCCACTGAATGGGTAAATTAATCATGCTCAAACTCATTTGCCAAAAGGTTCCTCAAGTTCTTTAATTCCAACTCCCTGGACAATCTGGCGGACACCCCCAACTAGGGGCATCAACATCTTGGATGTGGTGCTTACCAATATGGCAGATCACTGTAGGATCCCCACTGTGAGGTCTTCCCTTGTCAGATCTAACCACAGATCAGTCTCATTCAAAGTAATTATCACATCGGATTCCCCAGCCACAACTAAGCTAAAAAACTTCTCCAAAGCAGATTATATTCTTCTAAGGGATTGTATAAATAGTTTCACTGCACCTCCCAACCTCAGATGGAACTGGCAAAAATGCTGAGTCCTACATTTTACAAACACTTGTATAACTGCATTGACTCAGTGGTACCTGATATAACCTAAACAAGCTCTTCAAGGAAGAGAAAACCTGCCTGGTGGATAACTGCCTTTAACAGGCTTTATAATAAGAGAAAAAAAATTGTTGTCCAAAAGTAAGACCAATTGTGCCCTAAACTGGAAACACTCCCTCCTCAGCTTAAACAAGCAAATAAGACTTCCTGTGAAGTCCTCCAAAGCAAACTAGGAATCCACATTAGTTTTCTCAACTAAGGACAACCATAAGGCATTCTTTAGTTACAGCCGTAGTCTAAAAAGTAAGACCCAGATTTGCGCAGAGCTGGTAGTTAATGATACCACATACACTAAATCTGTGGACATACCAAACCTGTTAGCCAACAGGTTCTGTGAAAACTTCCCTCCCCTGTTCCACCACACATACCCAATGACATTCCTTCCACCTGCCCAAACCTT
Organism: Protopterus annectens; assembly: GCF_019279795.1. Taxonomy (NCBI): domain Eukaryota; kingdom Metazoa; phylum Chordata; order Ceratodontiformes; family Protopteridae; genus Protopterus; species Protopterus annectens. The sequence goes on from NC_056750.1 coordinate 85,299,840, forward strand.
GTATCTCTAGAGAGCAGGTCGTATATGCCCAATCTAAGCCCAAAAACACAGCATCTATGGGACCTGATAACATCCCAGGCTATGTCCTACATGGGCTCCAACAACACTTAGCAACACCATTGGGTACTCTTTTCAATCATAGTCTAAGCACTCGCTTCACCCCAGCTGAATGGAAAATGGTCACTGTTATCCTCTTGCACAAAGGTGGTACTTCCACTGACCCTGGGAAGTATAGATCTATTAGCCTAACTAGCCTTATCTGCAAGGCCAATGGAGTGAATCATCATGCACCTTATCGACAAAGATATAGGTAATCTCCAAACATGTGACCCTACTCAGTTTGAATTTGTCAAAGGGAGAACATGCCTGTTAAACCTGGTGGACTTCTTCGAGACAGTCACCAGTGCCCTGGATGAGAAGAAAACTGTGCATGCTTTTGACGCTATTCCCTACTCAGGCAATATTGACAAACTCACCCAACTAGGTATCAACCCTTATGTTGTTAAGTGGGTCACTAACTGGCTAACTGATAGAACCCATACAGTCAAAATAGGGGAATTCACCTCCAATAACAGACCTGTAACCAGTGGTGTTCCACAGGAATCAGTCCTGGGACATTATACTTCAGAATCTATTTCTCCAAAGTGCAAGCAAAAACTAAAGGTTTGTGGCTGACAAAGTTTGCTGGCGATTGTAACTTGGGAGTGGTCATAGAATCTCCAAATGATGTTAACTTCCTACAAGAGGGTCTTATATAAACAAATAATAGTTGCCAAAGTCATGGCCTTAAACTCAATGCAAAAAATGTATTATCATCTTTTTTTTTTTGTTAACAGCAATGTTCTGGCTAACTACCACATCAATAGAGACACCCTAAGCATGCACTCAGTGGTGAGAGACCTGGGCACACAGTTTGACAGCAACCTTACCTTTGATCATTGTGTTTCCACAATGGTAAGAAGGTCATTCTATATTGCTCATCTTATAAGTAAGGGCATTGTCTCCAGAAAAAAAGAAGTTATAACCTCCCTATACTCTTCCCTCATCAGGCCAATAACTGAGTACAATGCCCCTTTTGGTATGTAACTTTTCAGGCATCTGCAGCAATTGCAGAGACCACAAAAGTTCTTCACAAGGAGAATTCAAGGTCTTCAGCATCTGTCCTATGTGGATTGGCTGAAATCACTGTCACTTTACTCTATTTCATACAGACTACTCAGAGGTGATCGCTGCCTTGTGTATAAGGCAATCTCTCTGTGCTTCATTGAAATGCTGCATATCCATAAGTCTAATGGCTCATGGGTTACTCACTCTAAAGACCTTATCCTGGCATATGACATTAACAGAACCTGCCAGAGGAACAGATTTGTCTCCCAGAGGTTACTGCACCTATAGAACAGACTCCCAATTCATGTCAAGCAGAACACCTCTTTGGCTTTCTTTAAGTGCAATCTGGATGACTAGATGGGTAACACTAAATTTACCCCGGGGGTTCCACCTGTATCTTTCTTGGACAGGGGCAATATATGTTGATCATGGAAACAAGGGCAGAACTTTGCTAGGCTTATAAGGGCTGTGGGGCCATTAGCCTAGCAACTTCCTATGATCCTAAACTCCGAGACAAACTAGTGCTATATGATGTCATACATCATAATGCAATCGAAATAATGCTGTATGTTGTGATGCATTGTGCTGACTGTTCACTCTACATCAGTGGGAATGCCTTAGAGATGCATCTGAGTTTGATTCCTGGTATGGATGGTTTGTATTTCATTTTGATTATTACTTATTGGAGCAGATATGTGAGGTAATTGCTTGTTCAGATATGCAGTATAGCTTTTTACACACCCAGTAATTACATGGTACATTAACACCTAGTCTGCAGTAATTATGTGGTACATTAGCACCTAGTCTGCAGTAATTATGTGGTACATTAACACCTAGTCTGCAGCAATTATGTGTTACATTAACACCTAGTCAGCTTAGGCCTTGGATGACCACACATTTCTCCATTATACGCTAGATTCTGGAAAGATCAATTAGTAATCCTGTATGATGGGGTGATTTTTCTGTCAGTTATGTTAACCCAATAAGCAATAGTCCAATATGAAAGTCTCAGAGAAATATGGGTTTGAATCATTGAAGTTATTTGTATATTTCAGTGATGACATTAAGAACAGATATGGCAGATAATAACTTGTTCAGTTTTGCAGTATAACTTTTTTAAGCATCGGTTATCCAGGAGATGCATTAACGCCTGCAGTGCTTACTTCCTGGATGACTACAAATATCTCCATTATCTGCAAAGATTATGGATGCATCCCAGTTCTGTCACTATGGCTGCATGTGTATCTCATTGCCAATGCAAAAAAGTTACTTAATGTTCTTAAATAACACCCTTGTATAATGGCACAATGCTGCTCTTCGGTGTTTTTCCCCAGTATCTTGGGACTTTCATTCTCATGCTTATGCAGGACATCAGTGCTGTGTAAAGGAAGTGTGACACCCATGCCCTGGCCCAGCAATCAAGGAGCCTCAATCCTCACCACTAACACCAGAAAGGGTGGCTCATATATGAGGAAAGGATAACAAATACACACAGTAAAGTGCAATTTCCCTTAAGAGCACACAGAGATCACAGTCAGTCCAGGGCTGGTCACTCCCTTGCTCTCCAGGTCTCCAATAAGACTCCCCACTGGCACAGCTATAGGGTCCAGATCTCAGCCTAGTGGGCAAGCTAAAACCTCTAGCACCCTCTTTGTCCAGCCAGTGTTTTGTATCCCTGCTCAAGTAGCTGACACATATGCACTTTGAGAAGAGTTTGTACATTCACACAGACACTCCTGGGGAAGGCTGGCACAGGTTCTCCAGTTGTGCCCCTTTTTCCCAGACTATACAGTAGTACCAGCTGCCACCACCCACTAATAATTATCAGCTATTCAAAGGCCCTTAAAAGGGTGTCCAATTATTACTGTGCAATATTACTATCCAATTGGTAGTATGACTAAACAGTCAAAGCTTAGAGTGACTTTGTACAGGATCAATATAAGCATGCAATGTACTCTAGAGCTTAACCTATCTCTACACAAAACAGCCACAGTTGAAAGGTTTTAAAATATTTATTAATAAATAATAAAAACACAAGATCCTACTTCTTACTATACAGTGCCAGTCAAGAGTTCAGAGATCACACACAAATACTTAAAATAATTCAGTAGTACAATTCTGACATCACAGAAAAACACTTAAATCTTTCTACTTCCCAGCTATTTTTAAAAGAAAACACAAGTCTAAGATAACTTACATATGAGCAATACAGTGCTGTGAGTTGGATGGTCAAGACAAAAATGCTTAATAATCTCTGGTTCTCCCTGTTTAAATTGAAATTGCATTTCTGATAAACATTACATCATTCTTCACCCTTCCATGGGTTTCCAGGTCTACAGAAACTGCATCTACATTCTTTTACACCTAGGCAGAAACCAGAGCAATAAAAGTACATTTGCATGCTTAAATCTAGCAATCTAATTCTTGGTTAAAACAATAGAAAGAATGTGCTTGCCCAGACAGAATGACTCAGAATCTTTAACTTCAAAGGACAGACATGAAGTATTTTCAACATCAAAGGACAGACATGAAGTATTTTCAACATCAAAGGACAGACATGAAATGCTTGTCTTAGCTTTCTTTACAGCAGAGGGCAATGTTGTTACATTTTTTGAAGTTCAACATTTCACCGCATATTCTTTCATTTAAGAAAACAAGCCTGTATTTCAACATTCATATTTACAAAGGACAGAATTATGCACCAAATTCTATTTGATTAGGTTGGCAGACCACTCATCTTTACCAGTCTTCATGCCCCCCCCCCCGGGGAACTCAAGCTAGTTTTCCAAGTGACTCTTGAGAAATGCTGCTTGAGCGGGGCAGGTCTATCTGAGCATACCTACCCCATTCCCTGTCTTGAGAGCCCATCTGCATTGGCATTGCTAACCCCACTGCGGTGCTGCACTAACATATCATATGCTTGCAACCCTAGGCTCCATCTTAACAACCTGGCATTTTGCTTGCTGGCTCGGTTTAACCATATTAGGGGGTTGTGATCTGTCATAACAGTGCATTTCCTTCCATACAGATAAGGCTGAAGTTTCTGCAATGCCCACACTATGGCTAGACATTCTATTTCTACAGCTGCATAGCATTCCTCCCTGGGTTGGAGCCTATGACTGAGATAAACCACTGGATGCTCTTCCCCCTCTGAAGAAATCTGGCTAAGTACAGCCCCCACCCCATGGTTCAAAGCATTCACCTGCACAACAAATTATTTGCTATAATCTGGACTTTCTAACACAGGGGGTCCTCCCAAAGCTTCTTTAAGCTTCTGGAATGCCTGCCCACATGTTGGGGTCCACACTATCTTATCTGGCCTGTTCTTTCTTGTCAGGTCTGTGAGGGGGGCAGCTATGGTACTATAATTATGGGTGAACTTTCTGTAGTACCCTGCTGTCCCTAAAAATACCCTCACCTCCTTTTTAGTAACAGGTGCAGGCCATGCCTGAATAGCTTCGACTTTGACAGCTTCTGGCCTTATCTTACCACTCCTCACTCTATGTCCTAGGTAGGAGACCTCTGCCATACCCACCTGACATTTGCTCAGCTTAATGGTCAATCCTACCTTCTGTAGTCTGCCCAGCACCTCCCTGACATGCTGATGATGCTCTGGCCAGGAATGGCTGTAGATGGCAATATCATCTAGATTAGCAGGGGCAAACCCTCCTGCTCATGCTAGGATATGATCTACCAGCCTCTGGAAAGTCACTGGGACATCCTTCATCCCAAAGGGCATCTTTCTGAACTCATATAAACCAAAAGGAATCACAAAGGCTGACACCTCTCTAGCACGGGGAGTCAAGGGGACCTGCCAGTAACCCTTGGTAAGATCAATGGTTGTAAGATACTTAGCCCCACCCAGCTGCTCTAGGGCCTCATCTGTCCTAGCACTGGGTAAGAATCAGACTCTCTGTGACTATTTAATTTCCTGTAGTCCACACAGAACCTGGTGCTTCCATCCTTCTTTGGAACCAGCACCACTGGGGAGGCCCAGGGACTGATGGACTCTTAAATCACCCCTAGTTCCAACATCTCCTGTACCTCCTCCCTCAGAGTCTGTTTTACTCTCTCAGACACTCTATAAGGGGCCTGCCTAATAGGCCTTTGGGGTCCTCTATCCACCTGGTGCTGCACCAGGTGGGTGCACCCTGGTTTCCCAGTGAACATGTCTCCAAATTCCTGCAACACTGCTCGGATTTCTCAAACCTAGGTAGGAGGTAGCTGCTGAGACATTGCTACCCCTTTCACTGAGGTGTCAGCCCAAGCCTCATTGAGGAGATCAGTCCCCAGATCTCCCACAAGCCCCTCCTGCAATCCACTGCAAATTCTCAGCACAAGGGCCTCCCTACCACGGTAAGGTTTCATCATGTTAACATGGTACAATTTGTGCCCCTGCCTTCTGCCTAGCAGTTCCACCATGTAGTTGACATCACTTACCTTTCTTACCACCTTGTAGGGTCCCTCCCAAGCTACTTGCAGCTTGTTGTATCTGACAGGAATGAGAACCATTACCTGCTGACCCACAGCATACTCTGTAGCTTGAGCATTCCTGTCATACCAGACCTTTTTCTGTTGTTGGGCTTCTCTCAGGTTCTCTTGGACCAAGCCCATGAGTTTCCTAAGCCTTGTCCTGAGGTTTAGGACGTATGCCACAACAGACTCCTTGTGAGATTCGTGCTCACCTTCTCACTCATCTCAAATTAAATCTAGAGGTCCCCTCACCCTATGCCCATACAGCAAAACAAAGGGTGAAAAACCTGTGGATTCCTGGGGAAATTCTCTGTTAGCAAACAACAGATGGGCAAATATTTGTCCCACTCCCTCTTAAACTGATCTGCAAATCTGGTTCTTGATTGTAGAGTTTAACCTCTCAACAAGACCATTAGTCTGGGGATGGTAGGGGGTGGTCTTCATGTGCTTCACCCCATAGGACTTCCACAGAGAAGCCAGCAGATCTGACATGAAATTGGCACCTCTGTCAGTCAGTATTTCTTTTGGGAAACCTACCCTGCTGAAAATCTTTAACAAAACATTTGCCACCTTCTCTGCCTCAATGGAGGACAAAGCCACTGCCTCAGGGTATCATGTAGCATAATCCAATACCACTAGGATATACTTTTTCTCTGTGAAACTTTGGGTACTCAGGGGATCCACAATATCCCTAGCTACCCTCTGTAATGACTCCTCAATCACAGGCAAAGGCATCAAAGGAGCTCTCACCTTGTCCCCGGCCTTGCCTACCTCACAGGTCCTGCAGTACCCTGTTACATATCTGGCAATTCCAGACCAATAGTAGTTCTGCATAATATGCCTCTTTGTACATTTTATGCCCATATGACCTGCAAAGGGAATATCATGAGCTATGGGTAGAAGCACCAGATGGTAGGCTCTAATCACTACCAGCTGCTGTACTCTCTCACCTTCTAGCCCTCCCTCATGGGTCCACTCTCTGTGTAGTAACTCTTTGTCCCAGTATACAGATTCCCCCTTTCCTTGAGAATCAAGTGCCTCACTAGCCACCTGCCTCAGGCCTTGCAATGTAGGGTCTGACAGCTAAGCCTGTTTCAACTCTCTCCTTGTAACCCTTCACAGCTCCCCTTCCACAGGAAGTCTGGCATCTTCTAACAGTGGTGCCTCACTGTCAGCATGGGTACTACTAGTCACCACTACCTTTGCAGTCAGTCTGTCCAAGGGACCATCAGTACCCCCAAGCAGCTGTGGCTCACCTTCAGTCTCACTGCTAGGCTCACCTTCAGTCTCACTGCTACAGGGTAGTTCCCTCCCTGATGTAACCACCTCACCAGTCCTGGCTGCATGCATACAGTCTATCTGGGTCTCCCCCAGGCTGCCAGACCCACATGCTTGTCTTGAAGCCTGACTGCTTGTAACTGCATAAGCACATGATACTGCCTCTTCCAAATTTGTCCCTCTCAGGACATCTGAAGGATGGTAGTTTAGTACCCCTGTTGTCTCAAGACAACCTACTATTGGCATTTTGCCTTTCCCACTTACTGGCTCCCTCACCTTTTGTTCCCCACCTTGCCTCTGTGCACAACTGTATGCCACATGGCCACACTGGTTGCATTCAAAACATTTAACCCTAGCTCCTGGACGTGTACTTGGACTAGTCACTTCCCCTGCTATTGGCAGATTCTATTGGGGCAGTCTGTGCTGCCCACCATGGGTTCCTTTAGACCCATGAGCAGTACTGGGGATAACCTTCCTGTGCAGGGCTGCCCTGCTTGCCAGGTATAGGTCTCCCTTCTTCCCCAACTTACCTGAAGTATCACATTGTCAGCTAACCATATCCTCATGTCTTCAGGCAAAGTGCTAAGGGTTTGTTCCCTCACCAAAAGGTCTGCCAGCCCTTCAAAAGTGGTGACCTGACATCCACTCCCCCACCTATGGAAATAAGTGATTAATTCAGCAACATATTCACAGACACTTTCATCTGCCTTGCGTCTATGCTCACAAATTTTTTTCCTATATGTTTCAGGTGTTAGCTTAAACAGTTCTAAAAGACATTTCTTAACAGCAGTATAATCAAAACATGCAATGTCAGACATTTTAGATAATGCAGTTACAGCTTTACCATGGAGTAAGGGGTTCAGGAACCATGCCCAGAGCCCTTAGTCAAACTTCATACTGTTTACATACCCTCTCAAACATATGAATGAAACTATCAAAATGATCCCCCTCTTTAAACTGCGGAAGAAATTTACTGACATTTTGTGCTTCTGGGGTCCAGTTATTCCCTTCCCCATTACCTCCATGACTCTGCTGAAGAGTCAGCATCTCCTTTTCATGCTGCCTCTGCCTCTCTTTATCCTCAGCTTCTAGGAGTAGCAGTTTCTCATTCCCATCCCTCTCTAGATGCCTTAGTCTCTCAGCTGCTTCTAATTCCACATGCCTGGCCACCAACTCAAGTCTATTTACGTCCAGCTGGATTTTTAAGTCCACTGCAGCAAGGTTGAGCTGTCCATTCTCTGAGGGTATTATATCTCCACTGTCAGCGTGATTGTCCTCCTGGTTGCTGTTTTCTAATGTAGCTGTAACCAAGGCTGCAATCAGGTCTGCCTTGGTCAGGTTTCCATGCCCCAGTCCTCTAGCCTGTCACATCTCTGCCGGCTGGCTCCTTGTCAGCTTTCCATATTCCTCTACTAACATGCTGCCTGCTCACCCTGACTAACTAAGCTAACAAAAGAAATAAAACAATTGTGATCTGAACTCTGAGTATTCACTGCTTGGCTGATTTAGAATACAAAAATACCTTCAAAGCTCACTGCACACAAGCTACAGAAATTCACTCTACACACACACCACTACAAGCCAATTAGTATTTGCCACCAATTAATATGTGATGTGGATATCCCACTGCTGCCAAACCACAAATGTGATGCCCATGCCCTGGCCCAGCAATCAAGGAGCCTCAATCCTCACCACTAACACCAGAGAGGGCATCTCATATATGAGGAAAGGATAACAAATACACACAGTAAAGTGTAATTTCCCTTAAGAGCACAAAGAGATCACAGGCAGTCCCGGGCTGGTTGCTTCCTTGCTCTCCAGGTCCCCAATAAGACTCATCACTGGCACAGCTATAGGGTCCAGATCTCAGCCTAGTGGGCAAACTAAAACCTCTAGCACCCTCTCTGTCCAACCAGTGATTCGTGTCCCTGCCCAAGTAGCTGATACACACACACATACACACACACACACACACACACACACACACACACACACACACACACACACACACACACACACACTTTGAGAAGAGTTTATACAACCATACAGACAGTCCTGGGGAAGGCTGGCACAGATTCTCCAGCTGTGCCCCTTTTTCCCAGACTATACGGTAGTACCAGCTATGACCACCCACTAATAATCAGCTACTCATAGGCCCTTAAAAGGGTGTCCAATTATTACTGTGCAATATTATTATCCAATTGGTAGTATGACTAAACAGTCAAAGCTTATTAGAGTGATTTGGTACAGGATCAATATAAGCAGGCAATGCACTCTAGAGCTTAACTTATCTCTACACAAAACAGCCACAGTTGAAAGGTTTTGAAATGTTTAATAATAAATAATAAAAATAAAAGATAATACTTCTTACTAGACAGTGCCAGTCAAGAGTTCATAGGTCACACAGAAACACTTAAAATAATTCAGTAGTACAGTTCTGACATCACATAAAAACACTTAGTCTAATCTTTCTAGTTCCTAGCTATTTCCAAAAGAAACACAAGTCTAAGATAACTTACATATGAGCAAGGAAGTGCTCTGGGTTGGATGGTTAAGACAAAAATGTTTAATAATCTCTGGTTCTCTCTGTTTAAATTGAAATTGCAGTTCTGATAAACATTACATCATTCTTCACCATTCCTGGTTTCCAGGCCAACAGAAACTGCATCTACATTATTTTACACTTAGGCAGAAACCAGAGCAATAAAAATACATTTGCATGTTTAAATCTTGTGCTAGCCCAGACGGAATGACTCCGAATCTTTAAGTTCAAAGGACAGACATGAAGTAATTTCAACTTCAAAGGACAGACATGAAATGCTTGTCTTAGCTTTCTTTACAGCAGAGGACAATGTTGTTACATTTTTTTGAAATTCAACATTTCATAGCATGTTCTTTCATTTAAGAAAACAAGCCTGTATTTCAACATTTATATTTACAAAGGACAGAATTATGTACCAAATTCTATTTGACTAGGCTGGCAGCCTTCACCCATCTCTACCAGTCTTCACAGGAAGCTACAGAGAAAAGAAGCTCTCCATTCGTTTTTTTATTTGTTTGTTTTTAATTAAAAAGAAAATGAAACCGGGAGACTTTCAATGTAGGTGAGAGACAGGACAGAGAACATATAAGGATAATCAGGTACATTTGTCTAGCTTTGTATACCTGATTATCTTTGTATTTTTCTCTGTCCCATATGTCTCATTCTTTTGAAGTCCCCAGTTTTTGAAACTTTTATAAAAAAAAAAAAAAGTAGAATTTCCATAGCATATATTAATAGAAGAAAGTCCAGGAAACTGGACATTTTTCCATTGCTATATGCTCAATTTACAATGGGCACGCTGGCTGGGCTGACTAATCAGTGTGCTCATTTTTGAATGTTAATGGCCAATCATTACATAATGTCAGTGACACATCAATGATTGAATTTGAACTTCTATATCATATCACAGCTCAACAACATGTGATGCTCAGTATTCTTTGCATGCTGAACAATATATATCCAACTGACAGAACCCTTCCTTGCCAGTAAAACCTTTTTTTTCCCTTTTTGCAGGTGATGAGAACAGAGCCAGGTACTGGGCACTGCAGGTGATGAGGACAGAGCCAGGAATGTGCACTGCAGGTGATGAGGACAGAGCCAGGAATGGACATTGCAGGTGATGAGGACAGAGCCAGGAATGGGCACTGCAGGTGATGAGGACAGAGCCAGGTACTGGGCACTGCAGGTGATGAGGACAGAGCCAGGAATGGGCACTGCAGGTGATGAGGACAGAGCCAGGAATGGACATTGCAGGTGATGAGGACAGAGCCAAGAATGGGCACTGCAGGTGATGAGGACAGAGCCAGGTACTGGGCACTGCAGGTGATGAGGACAGAGCCAGGAATGGGCACTGCAGGTGATGAGGACAGAGCCAGGAATGGGCACTGCAGGTGATGAGGACAGAGCCAGGAATGGACACTGCAGGTGATGAGGACAGAGCCAGGAATAAGGCCCTGTGCATCATGTGGCTGCACAGGCTGGAGAAGCAGCAGCAGGAGACAGTTATGTGTTCTAACAGTAAACATTCATTTACCCAGAGCAGTCATGACATTATTAATCAGCTGCTTTTTCTTGCCAAATCAGACAGAGTAATATTAATGCAAGACTACCTACAATGCACCTCCATGGCAACTACAATAATCATTGATTTCATGTGAATAACATTATAGATGTATTGCAAATTCCACTATTGACTTATGAGTAGGGCATGATTCAGAAAATAATTATTTTATTTTTTAAGCACAAACCAAATGACAGACATGTTTGTGTAACTGTCATAGTGCTTGTAGTTGGATTGCTTCATATATAAGTTGCTGTATTATTATCTCTTTTGGGGAAAACATTGCTGATATTAAACTTGTGAGACCAGTGGTGGTAGCTCTCTTGCAAAAGGGATGTTTGTTGTTTTAAAGTATGTTATGAGGTTGCAGATGATTTCTGTGATGTACTACTGTAATGAATTGTGATGGATTGTTTAACATTAACTTGGCAACTTTTGTCTACAACTCTTGTGCACAAACTGAAGACTGTTATTATTTCCTATCCGCTTGGTAAATATCCACTGATCAGCATTGCAGCATTTTAATTGATCAGGTACATCGATAGCAATAACTACAAATACAAGTAATGATAGCTATACATTTCTTCATGATGGACACTGTGTGGAATAAACTACATTGGTAGATGGTAGATATCACGTGCTGTCACTGTGTTTATGATTGTCAAGTTTTTCTGAAGTATATTGCATTCTAACTTTCTGATGTTGTGATGTTAGCCATTAACCACATTGCATTGCTCATCTCAATGCATACAGCCATTGCTATTTCCACTGCTTGTTCTTTTTACTATATACTGTTAATCAACATCTGTTATTCATAGAACGTCAAAATGACACTTTAGTTGGACATAAACCTCAGTTACACTTAAGCTTAACTCCTCAACTCAGTTGTGTCAGGAACACATACAAATAATGGACCATGGAAATTATGTTTTTTTACACAATATCGACATGAGTATGTTGTAAGGCTTAAATTTTATGCTGTCTGTGTAACTGCACCTTACAGAGTAGCAATTGTTGTGAATTAAGACACATCATTGTTGTATGTCACACTGTCATGCTAACCTTATCTTAATGTTTAATGATATGTATGTGTTCTGTTTTTGTATGTTTGTCTTTCAGGCATCCTGTTAGCAGTTTCATACTTGCACAAGTGATAGTATTTTCTCAGATAAACTGTGCAATGCATGACATGCAATATACTGTGGTAAAGTAAAAACACTTTATAATGTACATAGTGTCCCACGCATGGCCTTCTGTGATGTCATCCACACACATTGATAATAGCAGATTGGGAATGTTGCACGATCCTAGCTGTGTACCTGCTACCCTCAGTATTTGTGTTATACAAAATATATAGGCATATTAAAAGCCATATCATCTGATAAATATGTTTAAATGACACCTGCATTTTGTACTTTCACAGTCTTTCACAATATTCATTTGACCATCTCATAGTGTTTTATGACAAGGATGTACTGGACATGAATGTATGACTGACAACATTTTTTACATTGTTATGTACTGAAATGCCTTCCCTCACGTATGTAGTTACAGTTGCATTCAGTCATACATTACTATGATGATAATTAACCATTTCCACCGATAGGTCATGTCAGTTTGCTTATGTTATGTAGCTCTAAATGTAGGTGCACATGAATTCTGTGTGTGTGTGTGTGTGTGTGTGTGTGTGTGTGTGTGTGTGTGTATATATATATATATATATATATATATATATATATATATATATATATATATGTTTATGTGTTTTTGGTTTAACCTTGACACTGCTTATAACTTGCAGATTGGACAACAGAGGAGATGACATGCTAGTCCCCTGCCACATGACTTAGAGTCACAGGAACAGGAGGATGATGGGATGAATGATGACAACAGACTCGGACTTGCATGTGCCATCATTCCCACTCCTTACCATCAGCGATGTCAACCCCCATGACAGGTAGACAACTTATGGGACCAGATCCAAGAGGTGATGATAGACATTTTTCAGATGCAGTTGAGGGACCCGATGGGGAGCTTCTTTCAGGACATGGCACAGGCCATGCACAACTCCTTCTGGGAGATTGCTAGAGAGATCACTCAGGATTTTTGACTCCATCAGGGTGGGCCACTGGACTGTAAGTATTGACTGTGTGATCTGATTATATAAGGCGGCCACCATGGTGTATGCACTTTCACAAACTGTAATGTATAGGCACAACTGTGCAGATGTAGCATATTGCTGTCATCTGTAGCTGATATGCATCCAACTGCACACCACAGATATTGTATCATATGTAGCATTAGGTTACATGTGACGCATGACAGACATTAACGCAATCCGCATGAGTTAAGTAATTACATTTACATGATGTGCTGTACTAAATTGTACTAAAGTGCTCCATGAGGGCAGGGGTGCTACACCTTAACTGTGTGTGCATGTATGTACTCCTGTGCATGCAGTACAGCATAGTATCATGTTCAGCACATTGCAGCCCTGTATATGACAGGTCTGACTTTTGCAGTTTTCATGATACATGTGACACACAATTGTTCTGCTTCTGTTGTCACACTGTATATATGGGTGGGTTGACAGCAACTCAACAGATGTACTATTCACATATTTCAAACATAACACAATGAGATGGGTCCATTTCCTTTATTTGCACATCTTATCTGTCTACATACATTGCACCCATTTCTGTGCTGGTTGTCTTATGCCTGTTAAACAACTTGACTGGTCCTTGCCTCTGTCATTTGAGTAACATTGTGTTGTCAGGCTGTCACACTGGCACAATATCTTTGTGTGTGGCATGTAGTGACACATATTGTGCCATGTTATATCACATTCTTTTGACTGCTCTTTATGGCCATTTATCCTTCACATAATGCACAATCATTTTTCTGTTCCTGTACATACATTTGATGCTGTATTTAGCATAATTGCTGCATGTACTGTTACTCATTCTAAGTTATAATACAGCAGGCACAATCATGTCAGCATAGATGGCCCATATTTAGGCATTTGGTTTATATATACAGCGAGTTACATACATGTACATGTCTATGCACATAATATGATTGAGACACAAATACTCATGTACATTGGAACTATGTGCATTCTTTTCTTCCACTGTCACGTGCATGACTGTCCTTTGCTCAGTCATACAGATGGACATTGCTATCTCTTTCTCTCTCTCTCTCTCTATATATATATATATATATATATATATATATATATATATATATCCATTAAGTCGTCATGACAGTATATATGTGTATAGGATGCATACATACATATATACAAATATTTCAAGCACGGGCATTAGTGCCCTTCTAGCCTGCCAATATACCAAAACACTTGCTCCCATAATATGTGTCAAGGCTGTTCTTAGAAATATCTAAACTAATACTTGCTTTCATGTAATTTGGTAGTCAGTTCCATGCATCATTTGATCTCTTGGAGAACCAATTAAGACACTTCTCATTCCTGTAGAATCTCCTACATAGGTTGTCTGATGATTCTCTAGTATTATATGATAACCCCAAACATTCCCAGAGGGAGTTGTCCCTAAATGCCCTATATACCTGAATAAGATCTCATATTAAATATCTGTAAGAGACACTGTACAGAATCTCCTACATAGGTTGTCTGATGATTCTCTAGTATTATATGATAACCCCAAACATTCCCAGAGGGAGTTGTCCCTAAATGCCCTATATACCTGAATAAGATCTCATATTAAATATCTGTAAGAGGCACTGTACAGAATCTCCTACATAGGTTGTCTGATGATTCTCTAGTATTATATGATAACCCCAAACATTCCCAGAGGTAGTTGTCCCTAAACACCCTATATACCTGAATAAGATCTCATATTAAATATCTGTAAGAGACACTGTACAGAATCTCCTACATGGGTTATCTGATGATTCTCTAGTATTATATGATAACCCCAAACATTCCCAGAGGGAGTTGTCCCTAAACGCCCTATATACCTGAATAAGATCTCATATTAAATATCTGTAAGGGACACTGTACAGAATCTCCTACATGGGTTATCTGATGATTCTCTAGTATTATATGATAACCCCAAACATTCCCAGAGGGAGTTGTCCCTAAACGCCCTATATACCTGAATAAGATCTCGTATTAAATATCTGTAAGAGACACTGTACAGAATCTCCTACATAGGTTATCTGATGATTCTCTAGTATTATATGATAACCCCAAACATTCCCAGAGGGAGTTGTCCCTAAACGCCCTATATACCTGAATAAGATCTCATATTAAATATCTGTAAGAGACACTGTACAGAATCTCCTACATAGGTTATCTGATGATTCTCTAGTATTATATGATAACCCCAAACATTCCCAGAGGGAGTTGTCAGTAAACGCCCTATATACCTGAATAAGGTCTCATATTAAATATCTGTAAGAGACACTGTACAGAATCTCCTACATAGGTTATCTGATGATTCTCTAGTATTATATGATAACCCCAAACATTCCCAGAGGGAGTTGTCCCTAAACGCCCTATATACCTGAATAAGATCTCATATTAAATATCTGTAAGAGACACTGTACAGAATCTCCTACATGAGTTGTCTGATGATTCTCTAGTATTATATGATAACCCCAAACATTCCCAGAGGGAGTTGTCCCTAAACGCCCTATATACCTGAATAAGATATCATATTAAATATCTGTAAGAGACACTGTACAGAATCTCCTACATGGGTTATCTGATGATTCTCTAGTATTATATGATAACCCCAAACATTCCCAGAGGTAGTTGTCCCTAAACGCCCTATATACCTGAATAAGATCTCATATTAAATATCTGTAAGAGACACTGTACAGAATCTCCTACATAGGTTATCTGATGATTCTCTAGTATTATATGATAACCCCAAACATTCCCAGAGGGAGTTACCTAAACGCCCTATATACCTGAATAAGATCTCATATTAAATATCTGTAAGAGACACTGTACAGAATCTCCTACATGGGTTATCTGATGATTCTCTAGTATTATATGATAACCCCAAACATTCCCAGAGGTAGTTGTCCCTAAACGCCCTATATACCTGAATAAGATCTCATATTAAATATCTGTAAGAGACACTGTACAGAATCCCCTACATAGGTTATCTGATGATTCTCTAGTATTATATGATAACCCCAAACATTCCCAGAGGGAGTTGTCCCTAAACGCCCTATATACCTGAATAAGATCTCATATTAAATATCTGTAAGAGACACTGTACAGAATCTCCTACATAGGTTATCTGATGATTCTCTAGTATTATATGATAACCCCAAACATTCCCAGAGGTAGTTGTCCCTAAACGCCCTATATACCTGAATAAGATCTCATATTAAATATCTGTAAGAGACACTGTACAGAATCTCCTACATGGGTTATCTGATGATTCTCTAGTATTATATGATAACCCCAAACATTCCCAGAGGTAGTTGTCCCTAAACGCCCTATATACCTGAATAAGATCCCATATTAAATATCTGTAAGAGACACTGTACAGAATCCCCTACATAGGTTATCTGATGATTCTCTAGTATTATATGATAACCCCAAACATTCCCAGAGGGAGTTGTCCCTAAACGCCCTATATACCTGAATAAGATCTCATATTAAATATCTGTAAGAGACACTGTACAGAATCTCCTACATGGGTTATCTGATGATTTTCTAGTATTATATGATAACCCCAAACATTCCCAGAGGGAGTTGTCCCTAAATGCCCTATATACCTGAATAAGATATCCTCTTAGATATCTGTAACAGACACTGTACAAGTTCAGATATTTTAGTCTTTCATAATAACTTAAATTTTCACATCCATGGATGTCCTTGGTATATTTCCGCTGTACTATTTCCAGTTTACCTTATGACTATTTTCTTATAAGGTTTTCATATTGTTATTCCATACTCAAGTTTGGGTATAATGTAACTAACATACAATGACTTCATAATTTTTGATTTCCTAGACTTTGTAAATCTTTTTATACAACCTATTGTTATACAACTATCATTAACCAATTGGTTGATATGATTAAAAAACTCAAAGCTGGATCTAGCCATATACCTAGGTGCTTAAATGAATCTACAGTTTCAATCACTGTGTGTTGTATTAAATATTCACCTTTTAATTTATGTTTCATAGGTTCATAGGTTCACAGGTAGGTACTAGGCTATTGGCTTAAGGGCCAAAGCAAGCCTAGCCAACAGTGTCTTGGCTTTCGAAACCTATGTAGTGTTAAATTCCTGCCCCTCTATTGAGCAGGGCCCCAGACATGATCACAGGGGTGAATTTCCTATCACCCATCCACTTAACAAGGTTTTTCTTGAAGAGTGCTAATGATGAGCTCTGCTTGACGTAGATGGAAATTTTGTTCCAGAGCATGGGAAGTCTCTGGGACAAGAATCTATCCCTCCAGCATGTCCTATTTATTGTTGCAGTGAAGTTTAGGTCCCTATAGCATGTAGATCCGGGATATTGGGATTTCTTTAAGTGGATCATGTACATAAATTCCGGGTTTGACATAGCTTTGTATGTCAGACAGAGGTCTCTGCGGAATAAGCGGTATGCGACTAAGTAGACTTATAGTTTCTTGAGCCAGACGGCATAGGGCAACTGTTTGAGGCCAGCAATCCTCTTGGTGAGGTACTTTTGGGACCTCTCCAGTTGTTGTATGTGTCTTCTGAGGTACATCCCAAATGGGGCATTGTACTCAATGAGGGGTCTGATAAGTGATGAGTAGAGGGGTACAATGACTTCATTTTTTCTAGATGCGAGCCATTTTGTGATTAGGTGGGCCATGTAGAAAGATTTTCTGACCACTGTGGCAATGTGATTATCAAAGGAGAGGTTACTATCCACTTGGGTCCTAAGGTCTCTTATCACATTTTCTGTGTTAAGTGAACTTCCGGGGGGCAAGGTAATTCATGGGTACCATGTTTTTACCAAAGGGGATGACAATGCACTTTTTTCATTTAGCTTGAGGCCATGATTTTGGCACCAGGTGTCTGTCTCGGTGAGGCCCTTTTGCAGGATGTCTATGTCAGCAGGGGGAATCGATTATGGCACCCAGTATGCAGTCATCTGCGAACTTGGTTAGCCATGGACCCTCAGTGTTTGCTTGCACTTCAGAGAAGTATATACTGATGCCACAATACAGAGATAAGATGATCAGCTTTAACAATTGGCTTAAACTCTGGTGTCATTCAAAGGGGATCCAATGTCTGTCTGCCTGGGATGACATGCTGGACAAGCCACGCTGCTTCAAGGGACGGCTTGCACTTGTCACCCTGGGATTCCGGATTTTGGCAAAGGCTCTTGCCACCCCCATAGTGCCTTTTTTAGGCAAGGCTCAAATTCTAAACCTACCACCCTAGAACAAAACAAAGAAAAAAAACTAAGGGTAATGCTGCTCAATGCCAGAAGTCTCAACCTCAAGATGCACGCCGAGGCCCTTCTCAGTATGGAGAACATTGATGTCTGTGCTGTGACAGAAACCTGGTTCAAGGCTCCTGAGAGCACCCCAGCACTATCAGGTTTTACCTCATATCATGCGTTCCGGCCCCCAAACCTGGACAATACCAAGAAAGGAGGAGGGGTATCCATATTCATCAAGGACACCCACACCTCAAGATTGGTGGCATCGCACGATGCATCGGAAACCATCCAGGTGCAATTAACCATAGGCAAGACTGCTCTGCAATTTGTAGCATGTTACAGGCCACCCTCGCAAACTCAGGAACCTCATATGGCCTTCCTGATAACACTGGAGGGGATAAATGTATCTCCGAACACCATCATACTAGGTGACTTCAACTACCCTAATATAGACCGGGAACACTACTCAAGCCCAAACACTCTAGCCCAAAAGTTCCTGGAATTCATAAACTCAAATGCCATGGAACAACTAGTCACCATCCCCACAAGAGGAGAAAACATACTTGATCTCATCATCACGAACATGGGAGCACAATGTTCAACGCCGGAAGTATACCCCTCACTGGTGAGATCTGATCACAAACTAATCTCGCTGGAGGTCCTCATACCTGCCCCAACCCAAAATGAAAAAACCACAGTAAAGAACTTCTCGAAGCCGACTTCACACTTCTAAAGACTAGTATGGTCTCCTTTAAGGCCCCTGAGCCGGGTTAACATTACTCAAACCGCTGAATCACTTACAAATGCCTTCTACCAGCACCTGCAGGGCTGCATGGATCAGGCAATCCCAAGCAAAACAAAGACTCTTTGTACCAAAGGCAAGCGTCCAGTCTGGTGGACCCAGCCATAAACAAACTCTACAACAAAGGAGAAAGCTACTACAAGATAGAGCAAAATCCTTAAAAGGTAAGACACTGCTGATCACTATAAGTAAAAAGCTAAGAGCTCTCATAAAATCATCCAAAGCTAATTTTGAGAAAAAATAGCTAAGGACTCTAAAGACAACCATAAGGCATTCTTTAGCTATGTCAGAAACCTAGGAGGAAACTCCCAGATATGCTCAGAATTAGTTCAAAATGATGTGAAGATTACTGATCCTACAGACATTGCCAACATACTGGCTGAAAGGTTCAGTGCAAACCTCCCCAAAGGAGAGATATCTATACCAAATGATTGTAGCCCCAAACATCTCTGGTGAGAATTGCTCTCTCCAAGGCAAAGAACACAGCATCCATGGGACCTGATGGTGTCCCCGGCTGTGTGCTCCATGAACTCAATGAGGAATTAAACCCACAGTTAGGACAGCTGTTTAATCTTAGTCTCACCTCCGGATACGCACCCAGGGAGTGGCGCACAGCGACTGTGGTCCCACTCCACAAAGGCGGTGCCTCCACCGACCCTGGAAATTACCGTCCCATTAGCTTGACAAGCCTTATCTGCAAAGCCATGGAGAGGATCATAATGGATCTCATAAATAAAGACATAGGGAACTTGCAGACTTTGGATCCAACCCAGTTTGGCTTTGTCAAAGGCAGATCATGCCTTCTAAACTTGGTTGACTTTTTCAAAACAGTCACCAAGGCCATTGACGAGGGAAACGCAGTCCATACAGCCTACCTAGACCTGGCGAAGGCTTTGGATACAATACCTCACTCGGGTATCATTGAAAAACTCATCAACTTAAATGTAAACCCATACATTACAAGATGGGTTGCAAACTGGCTGAGTGACAGAACCCACAGGGTCAGAGTTGCTGGCGCCATGTCAGACTCAAAGCCTGTCACAAGTGGTGTCCCACAGGGCTCAGTCCTGGGCCCACTCTTGTTTGGCATCTACTATTCTGAAGTACAAGCAAACACAGGAGGGTTATGGCTGACAAAGTTTGCAGATGACTGCAAACTGGGTGCCGTAGTTGAAAACACATCCGACACAGATATCCTTCAGAAGGGTCTCACAGAAATGGATAACTGGTGCCAGAGCCATGGCCTAAAGTTAAATGCCAAGAAATGCATAGTCATACCCTTCGGGAAAAATAAGGTTACCCCTAGCTACCATATAGGTGGCAATCCCCTGAACACAGAAGAAGTTATTAGGGACCTGAGAACCCAGGTTGACAGTAGCCTTTCATTCGACACTCATATTGCTAAAGTAGTTAGGAAGACCTTCTACATTGCCCACCTTATCATGAAGGGATTCACATCTAGATCAAGGGAAGTCATAGTCTCCCTATACTCATCACTCATCAGACCAATGATCGAGTACAATGCCCCATTCGGAATGTGTCTGACCCGACACTTGCATCAGCTGGAGAGGCCACAAAAGTTCCTCACCAAAAGGATAAAGGGTCTCAAAAATCTGTCTTATGCTGCCCGACTGAAAGAACTCCAGTTATATTCAGTTGCTTACCGCTTGCTCAGAGGTGACCTATGCCTGACATACAAGGCCATGTCAAACCCAGATTGATGAACATGCTTCATCTCAAAAAATCTAGATCCCTCAGAGCCACAAGGGCGGGAGACTTAAACCTCGACGGTTATTAATAGGACGTGCTGGAGGGATAGATTCATCACCCAAAGACTCCCTATGCTGTGGAACAAAATCCCGGTTTATGTGAGGCAGAGCACCTCGCTGACCTTGTTCAAGAGGAATCTTGACCAATGGATGGGAGATCGCAGATACACCCCAGGGGTTACCTCAGTGTCACTGCTCGACAGAGGCACAGCAAAATAATGGGCATAGTTTCTCCAAACTAAAGGGGTGGCGTAAGCCACAAAACTATGGGCTAGGCTTATAAATGCCCTCGGGCAGATAGCCTAGTATGAACCTATGAACCTATGAACCTATGAACAGGAGAGGTCCCAAGACTGAACCCTGGGACACTCCACTTGTCACTGGTTTTGAGTCGGATCTGGAGTCTGCAACACTCACCGTGTAGGTTTTGTCTGTGAGCCAGTTGGCCACCCATCTTGTGACATAAGAGTTTATGTTAAGGTTGATGAGTTTATCTGTGATTCCTGAATAGGGAATAGCGTTGAAGGCTTTAGCGAGGTCCAGGTAGGCTGTTTGCACCACCTTTCCCTCATCTATGGCCTTGGTAACTGTTTCAAAGAAGTCTACCAGGTTTAGGAGGCATGATCTACCCTTTACAAATCCAAATTGGGTAGCATCCAAAGTTTGGAGTTTACTAATGTCTTTGTTTATGAGTTCCATGATAATAGACTCCATGGCCTTGCAGACCAGGCTTGTCAGGCTAATGGGTCAATAGTTCCAGGGGTTTGTGGTGGCTCCTCCTTTGTGGAGTGGGATAACCATTGCTGTGCACCCTGTTTAGTGGGCACATAGCCTGTGGTGAGGCTGTGGTTGAACATGGAGTTTAGGTGGGGGGGGATAGTTCATTTTGGGGTTCATGTAAGACACAGCCTGGGATGTTGTCCAGTCCCATGGATGCTGTGTTTTGGCTTTAGAAAGCACCATTTTTACCTGCGTGTTTGTGATTAATGGGGCTCTACTATCTTTTGGTATAGTTATAGGCCCTTTGGGGTGGTGAGAGGGGAGTAAAGTTTGCACAGAACCTATCTGCCAAGATGTTGGCAATATTGGTTGGCTCTGTATATTTTGCGCCATTCTGTTGTAGCTCAGTGCAGATCTGGGTATTGCCACGGAGCTTGACATAGCTAAAGAATGCCTTGTGGTTGCCTTTGGAATCCGTGGCAATTTTTATTTCAGAATTCACTTTGGAGGATTTTATGAGGGATATCAGCTTCTTACTGAGGCTGGTCAGGGAGCTCCTCCATTCCTGGGTTTTTACTCTCTTTTGCAACAGTTTCTTCCTTCTGTTGTAGAGTTTGTTAATGGCAGGGGACCACCAGATTGGCTTCCTTTTTTTGGAGGATAGTGTCTTGGTTTTGTTGGGGATAGCACAGTCCATGCATTCATGCAGGTGCTTGTAGAGTGCATATGTGTAGGATTCAGCAGTTGTGACTGTATTGTCCATCTGTAGGGGGTTGGCGAAGTTAGCCACCTCAGTTTTGAGTAGCGTGAAGCTCACTTTGGAGAAATATTTTACAATGGTTTCCTTGTGTGGGGGCGGGGTCGGGATGTGGATATCTACAGTGATTAGTTTATGGTCAGATCTAACAAACGAGGAGTTGACCTCGGGAGTTGAGCACCGGTCACCCATTTTGGTAATGACCAGGTCCAGAATATTGTTGCCCCTGGTGGGGATGTTGACTAGTTGATCCAGGGCATTAGAGTTTATAAATTCCAGGAATCATTGAACAAGGGGATTAGTACAAGAGTAGTTTTCCTAGTTTATGTTAGGGTAGTTGAACTCGCCCATTGTTATGGTATTTGGTTGGACCCTCATTTTTTCCAATGTCTCCAAGAATGAGGAGTGAGGGTCCTGCATCATGGTGGGGATCTATAACAAGCTACAATGTCCCCAGGAACGAGGAGTGAGGGTCCTGGGTCATGGTGGGGGATCTATAACAAGCTACAATGTCTCCAGGAATGAGGAGTGAGGGTCCTGGGTCATGGTGGGGGATCTATAACAAGCTACAATGTCTCCAGGAATGAGGAGTGAGGGTCCTGGGTCATGGTGGGGGATCTATAACAAGCTACAATGTCCCCAGGAACGAGGAGTGAGGGTCCTGGGTCATGGTGGGGATCTATAACAAGCTACAATGTCCCCAGGAACGAGGAGTGAGGGTCCTGGGTCATGGTGGGGGATCTATAACAAGCTACAATGTCTCCAGGAACGAGGAGTGAGGGTCCTGGGTCATGGTGGGGGATCTATAACAAGCTACAGCAATGAGGAGTGAGAGTCCTGGGTCATGGTATGGGATCTATAACAAGGTACAATGTTCCCGGGAAAGAGGAGTGAGGGTCCTGGGTCATGGTGGGGATCTATAACAAGCTACAATGTCTCCAGGAATGAGGAGTGAGGGTCCTGGATCATGGTGGGGGATCTATAACAAGCTACAGTGTCCCCAGGAAAGAGGAGTGAGGGTCCTGGGTCATGGTGGGGGATCTATAACAAGCTACAATGTCCCCAGGAATGAGGAGTGAGGGTCCTGGGTCATGGTGGGGATCTATAACAAGCTACAATGTCCCCGGGAACGAGGAGTGAGGGTCCTGGGTCATGGTGGGGGATCTATAACAAGCTACAATGTCTCCAGGAACGAGGAGTAAGGGTCCTGAGTCATGGTAGGGGATCTATAACAAGCTACAATGTCCCCAGGAACGGGGAATGAGGGTCCTGGGTCATGGTGGGGGATCTATAACAAGCTACAATGTCTCCAGGAACGAGGAGTGAGGGTCCTGGGTCATGGTGGGGGGATCTATAACAAGCTACAATGTCCCCAGGAATGAGGAGTGAGGGTCCTGGGTCATGGTGGGGATCTATAACAAGCTACAATGTCTCCAGGAACGAGGAGTGAGGGTCCTGGGTCATGGTGGGGATCTATAACAAGCTACAATGTCCCCAGGAATGAGGAGTGAGGGTCCTGGGTCATGGTGGGGGATCTATAACAAGCTACAATGTCCCCAGGAACGAGGAGTGAGGGTCCTGGGTCATGGTGGGGATCTATAACAAGCTACAATGTCTCCAGGAACGAGGAGTGAGGGTCCTGGGTCATGGTGGGGGATCTATAACAAGCTACAATGTCCCCAGGAACGAGGAGTGAGGGTCCTGGGTCATGGTGGGGATCTATAACAAGCTACAATGTCTCCAGGAATGAGGAGTGAGGGTCCTGGGTCATGGTGGGGATCTATAACAAGCTACAATGTCCCCAGGAATGAGGAGTGAGGGTCCTGGGTCATGGTGGGGATCTATAACAAGCTACAATGTCTCCAGGAATGAGGAGTGAGGGTCCTGGGTCATGGTGGGGATCTATAACAAGCTACAATGTCCCCAGGAACGAGGAGTGAGGGTCCTGGGTCATGGTGGGGATCTATAACAAGCTACAATGTCCCCAGGAACGAGGAGTGAGGGTCCTGGGTCATGGTGGGGATCTATAACAAGCTACAATGTCCCCAGGAACGAGGAGTGAGGGTCCTGGGTCATGGTGGGGATCTATAACAAGCTACAATGTCCCCAGGAACGAGGAGTGAGGGTCCTGGGTCATGGTGGGGATCTATAACAAGCTACAATGTCCCCAGGAACGAGGAATGAGGGTCCTGGGTCATGGTGGGGGATCTATAACAAGCTACAATGTCCCCAGGAATGAGGAGTGAGGGTCCTGGGTCATGGTGGGGGATCTATAACAAGCTACAATGTCCCCAGGAATGAGGAGTGAGGGTCCTGGGTCATGGTGGGGATCTATAACAAGCTACAATGTCCCCAGGAACGAGGAGTGAGGGTCCTGGGTCATGGTGGGGATCTATAACAAGCTACAATTTGGAATACATTTCTGCCCTGGGTCAGTTGCACTTGGATGATCTCAGAGGCATTGTGTTGTGCAACTAGCCTGGAGGTGAGGATGTCCTTGATGAATATGGACACACCTCTGCCCTTCGTGTTTCGGTCTGGGTTTTGTGGCCATAATGTGTGGTATGAATTATAGCCTGGTAGTGCTGGGATGCTCTCAGGAGCCTTGAACCAGGTCTCAGTCACTGCACAGATATTGATGTTCTCCATTTTGAGGAGTGCCTCGAGTGAGTGCATTTTGAGGTTTAGACTCCTAGCACTGAGCAGCATTCCCCTCAGTTTTTTGTCACCAGTAGTTCTTACAGTGGTGGATTTGTCTTTTGAGACTTGCCTAAAAAAGGCACTATGGGAATGGCAAGAGCCTTGGCCAATATCCTGAATCATAGGTGACATGTGCAGGCCATCTCTGGCAAAGCATCGTGGCCTGTCGATCATGTCATCCCAGGCAGACAGATACTGGATCCCCTTTGAAGGACATCAGAAGCTTAGCCAATTGTTGAAGTTGATCATCTTGTCCATGTACTGTGGCATCATTCTTGGTGAAGGCAGGATGCTAATCACCTGCCAGGGCTACAAAGATCAGAGAGCTCTTCCATGTCTCTTTTCATGTAGTCCAGTGAGGTATGTCTCAGGTCATTTACACCAACATGGACAATGACAGAGTCATATTTGTACTTGCCTTGCAGTGATCTGAGTGCATGCGTTATGTGGCGGATTCTGGCACTGACAAGCAGCTGACAGTAACCTTCTCTTTGTCCAGCCTGGTGAGTGGGATGTCGGTCTGCCTGACTATAGAGTCACCTATCACTAGTGTGTTGGGTATGTTGTTTTGCCTTATGGGCTCTGGTTGTGTGGCACACCGAGTTTGTGGGCTATGTGTTGTTTGGGGTGTGTGGGTTAGTTTCTGATGGATTTATCAGCATATTATTCTCTTGTGCCCAAATGGTCAATTTACTTAAGTTCTTTGGCAAGACATGCTACATCTGTAACACATGTAATCAGTTTACCCAATTGTAGGTCATCTGTATATAGACTGTAGAACACCTCAGATGAAAATGGTAGGTCTGAAAGATACAATCTAAACAAGTAAGGGCCTAGGACACAACCCTGTGGGACACCCTGACTGTAACCAAGGATTTTGCCTGTCCGGTTGCTGTATAATACTTTCCATGTCACACGTCTTGCACACATTAAGTCACACCTCTTGCATTCATGGCTCTGTCCTTGCATCACATAAAAGCTTTTCTGCTCTCCTCCAAATCTTCCACACCTCATCTCTTCACTACTTACCTCAGCTAATTTGTACTACTCAAATATTCCCTTTCAGGGACTACTTGCCTACAAACTGTGTGTGTGTGTGTGTGTGTGTGTGTGTGTGTTTGTGTGTGTGTGTGTGTGTGTAGCTGTGTCTGTTACTTGTGTTCCCCTCCCTGGTCATAGTGTTAGCCATTCCGAAGTGGCTGTGATTGCCTTTTCATATCTATCTGTCTATATGTATATATATATATATATATATATATATATATATATATATATATATATATATATATATATATATACATGTACTTCTAAAGCCTGACTTTCAGATGGCTGACTTTCAAAATCCAGAGACGAAAGTCATGAAAGTGCAGAAATACTAGGGTAATTAAATATGCTGCTAACTGTAAACAAAATTCACGCCAAGGTAAGTAAAACCCATCTAGATAGGGGGCTATGCCCCCTACACCCCCCGAACGTGAGGGCTGCACCTCCACATCCCCTAACTATATATACTAACTCCAGGATTGCACTACAGTAGAGAGCAGGGCATGTCAGCCAAGTGTTCACTTACCCTACTAAAACAGTTTGTTCGACTTTCTGTACTTTTGTGATTTTCATCTCAGAATTTTGAAAGTCAGTCAACTGAGAGACAGGCTTTAGAAGTAGACCCATGTATATATATAGAGATAAACAGATATACATATATGCACGCATATAAGTATTATAATGAAATCCATAATTGTTTGTGAATGTCGTTGCATGACATCAGTAGGTGTTTGTAAATATTTTTCATTAAGTGGATGGATTGCTGAAGATTTATCTTCCTTTATTGATTTTGTGTTATTTGCATTGAGGTTGTATAATTTCAGTTGATGGGCATTCATAATGCACAGCCCGATTTATGAACCAGTTGTCTGGACATATACAGATTTGCCATGCATGCTTGTGAGTGTTGACTTTGCTGGATTTTGTGATGAGGTTTTCTATGTACATGCATATTAGCATATTACTTGTTTAGCCACAAATTTTGCATGGAACTCAGCGAAATGGACTGGATTCCGCTAACTTTATGAAATCCAGACCCATGAAGACAACAGAGTTAACCACACCTTTCAAGAGTGAGCTGAGAGCAATATGCATTTTGGGTTCATTCTTAAAGGTAAGAATGCATTTATACATATACGCATGTATACATTTACACATATATTCATATATACATAGGACAGCTGCACACAGAACTGCTATCGCATCATATCTCCCTTCCCGAAGAGAAGAAAAAGTTCTCTCTAAATGACTTATATTACAGTTGCATAATGTTTGACACATATAATCAACATTCATAAACACAATACTGAAACACGGAGCATATTTCATATTTTGTTCATATTTTAACTGGTACTTTTCAAAAAACAACTTTTGAAGTTAGATTTGCAATTTTAATTAGAAATTTTTCACTTTACCATGTCTTAGAAATTAAGATAAAAAGAACTGGGTCACTTATCTGCTCATGAGTATAATTGCAATCTTTTGCTATATACACACATGTATTGGAAAACATCTGCATATGAATGTATGCACATGCACAATGGAAAAACATCTGCATATAAAACAGGGTTAGACAGAGAGTTTGAGCTTTCTAGTATCTTTCCTACTGTCTCCAGGTGGACCACTTTGAGTAGCAGTTGGCACAGCCATGTCAGCCACATTAGGTGTCAAGGCACTCCAGGTAGCCTTATGCATGATATTGAATTCAGAGCTTTACCTTTTATCTCAGTTTGCTGGCTACAGACATTCATTTGATGAAATCAGTACACTTCATTTAACTAAAGACCTCATCAGCCTTGGTGAGGACACAAGGCTGTGGCTGTCTGATACGTTTCTTTCTATTTCAGATTTTTCAGGAACCACCTGTCCACTTTACAATGGTACTGTCATCCATTTGAACCATGCACAGTTGTGGTTTATATACTTTTTTGTATTGCAATGTCAGTTGCTTGTGAGTTTCTTTCCCCACCAGCTCTGTGTATACTGGTTCACCTGTATGAAGGACAGTTAAAGGTTGGCTAGAATATCGTCCATCATAGAAATGCTTCTAAGTATCATATTTTTCCATCATTTCTCTTAACAGATTTAAAAGGAATACTCTTTGATCTTGGTCTGAGTTCTAACACAGCTATAATAGCCCCAATTTGTTTACCAAACATCAGCTGTGTAAGGCTTACTTCAGTTAACACTGTGTGGTGTAGCACAGTATGTTATGAGCACATCAACTGTGCAAGGCTTACTCCAGTAATACTATGTGGTGTAGTGTGGCATGACATGAAAGCATCATCTGTGCAGCACTTACTCCACTGTGTGATACAGGGTCTATATTATATCATAGAATGCTTAAAAAAGTGAACGCTGATTGATCTACCTAATTTAAGCGAAAGCTTACAATCTCGAACTGTCAGATCAGCGATTTTTTTCCCTGGGAAAAAAATTGCTCATCCAAAACACATACACACAACACAAGCACACCAAACAAACAGAAATCCACACACATACACCTAAAATCTGATACCTAACCCTACACTAAACTATGCACACACCACTAACTACCCACTTATATTAACCCAAACCCTAACCTTAAGGTTTGTCACTATCGCACACTCACCTCACCCCCTCTCTAACCCTAACTCACTTAAATCCATCCTAACCCTCATGTCCACTCAATCGCACACACACCTAACCCGAGCCCTAACCCTAACTCACCTAAATCACCCTAACACTCACATCCACACAATCGCACACTTACCTGAATCCGACCGGTAACTTTCCACCATAACACTGAAAATACCGAAGCAACAGAAACGGACAACCAAATTCTTTCCCTAGGAACAAATTAGAGTTTCTGCTGCTTCGATATTTTGCAGTTTCGCGAAAATAAGTTCGATCAATCAGCGTTCGCTTTTTTAAGCGTTCGAGGATATAATATAGACACGTGATATAGCATGTTATGATATGAGTGCACCAGATGTGCATGTCATACTCCAGTAACACTGAGCGCTGTAGCATAGTATGACATGAGCACACCAACTGTACAGAATTTACTCCATTAATGCTGTTTGGTGTAGGGGTTATGACATGAGAGCATCAGCTATGCAGAGCTTACTCCATTAATACCATTTAGTGTAGGGTGCTATGACATGAGAACATCAGCTGGGCAGGGCTTATTCCAGTACCACTGTGTGGTGTAGCAGGGTACGTCATGAGCAAATAAACTGTGCAAGGCTTACTCCAGTAACACTGTGTGGTGTAGGGGGCATGACATGAGAGCATCAGCTACGCAGATCATACTCCATTAATACCATTTGGTGTAGGGTGCTATGACATGAGAACATCAGCTGGGCAGGGCTTAGTCTAGTAGCACTGTGTGATGGGGCATGGGATGACATGAGCACATAAGCTATGCAGGGCTTTCTATAAAACCATTGTGGAGTGTTACATACTGAGATGTGAGAGTATCAGCTGTGCAGGGCTTACTCCAGTAGCACTGTGTGGTGTAGCACAGTATGATATGAGGACATCAGCGGTGTAGCGCTTACTCCAGTAACATTGTGTTGTGTAGCACAGTATGATATGAGGACATCAGCAGTGTAGAGCTTACTCCAGTAACATTGTGTTGTGCAGCATAGTATGACATGAGGGCATCAGTTCTTAAGGACTTACTCCAGTAGCACTGTGTGTGATGTAGTACAGCATGATGTGAGAGCAGCATTATTCCAGGGGCATTGTGTGGTGTAACACTGTATTACATGACAGCATCATCTGTGTAAGGTTTACTCCAGTGGCATTATGTGATGTAGCAGAGTATGACATGAGAGCTTCAAATATGCAAGTTTACGCGAGTAGCGAGTGGTGTAGTACAGCATGATATGAGAGCATCATTACTCCAGTAGTACTGTGTGGCATAGTACAACATGACATGAGAGCATCATTACTCCAGTAGCACTGTGTGGTATAATACAGGAAGACATGAGAGCATCATTACTCCAGTAGTACTGTGTAGTGTGGTACAGCATGATATGAGAGCATCATTACTCCAGTAGTACTGTGTGGTATAGTACAACATGACATGAGAGCATCATTACTCCAGTAACACTGTGTGGTGTAGTACAACATGACATGAGAGCATCATTACTCCAGTGGCACTGTGAGGAAGCACAGTGAAACAAATGCTTTGTGAGCAACAAGTAGGTAAAGAATCTTTGTGATAGTTTAAATTTCTCTTTCATAGGCTCCATTGGACTGTGGGTAGTGAAGAACTGAAGCAGTATGTATAGTCATAATCCTCAGGAATGTGCTAGAACTCTGTGTATTATTATCTGTGATTAATTATTGTGCTATGCCATATCTGGTAAACATTGTCTTCAACCTGGCAATAATTTGTTAGCAAGTTGTTATGTGTACAGTTGCTATATCTTGAGAGTAATTGTCCATTTGACAGGATAGCTCTTTCCTTTGAATTCACATAAAGCTGTGGCTATTCTGTGCCATGGACATTGTGGTAATGGAGTTGTTAATAGTAGTTCTCTCTTCTTGGATGGTTTATGTATTTTGCAGAACTGGCACACTTCCCATGTTTATATTGGGTCTTCTATACCAACAGTTATGTCTCTTTCATGACACTTAGGCATTCAAGTCCTTCATGTATATACTGAGAAAATATACTGAGAAAAGTATGATTGTCTCTTGGTACAGTAGCAGACCACCCTAATGCAAAGAGAGAAGGCCATCTCCTAGGACCAATAATCAACCTTCACATTCAGATAATTGCTGTCTGACAGTATAGTATTTGTATGTCAAATGTTTTGTCTGCATCTAGTGATTAAGCCATATCTCCCTTACATATTTAATGACAACCCATAGTTCCTCTGAATTGCCTGAGTTCACAGCCCACTGTAACTTTTGAGAAATGTTAGTATCATTCAGCTCAATAACTTTTCCATATCTAGCTAGTTCATGTTTTGTTTGGTTAAATCTACATGATTCAGAAAGCTCATATAAGCACCTGAAAAATGCTTCAACAGGCTGCCCCTTAGCCTGACCACATCTGAGAAAATATACCCTTTCATGAATAATATTTCCTTTTGACGCAAAGTATTCATGGAGCTTACTAATTATTGTCTCATATACTGTATGTTCTGGGTGTTTACACCACTGCTGGTAACAGGATTTAAAAGTTGTTATGCAACCGTCTCTTGTGTTTTTATTGTCTGCTCCAAAATGCACAGCTGTGTACGCTAAGGTTGGTGTGCTCCAAGCTGCATGTTAAATACACATATAGCAGTATTGTCTGCACTGAATTTCTCACATGCCATGGCTGCCATGTCCTGTGCAGCATGTTAAACATGCATGTATCACTACTGTCTGGACTGAAGTGCTCAGTTGTGCATACCATGGTGGTTTGCTTTGAGCAGCATGTTAAGCATGCATATGGCATTATTATGTACTCTGAATTGCTCAGTTGTGCACGTTATGGCTGGTGTGTTCTGTGCAGCATGTTAAACATGCATGTATTACTATTGTCTGGACTATGGTGTACTCTGTGCAGCATGTTAAACATGCATGTATTACTATTGTCTGGACTATGGTGTACTCTGTGCAGCATGTTAAACATGCATGTATTACTATTGTCTGGACTATGGTGTACTCTGTGCAGCATGTTAAACATGCATGTATCACTATTGTCTGGACTATGGTGTACTCTGAGCAGCATGTTAAACATGCATGTATTACTATTGTCTGGACTATGGTGTACTCTGAGCAGCATGTTAAGCATGCATGTATTACTATTGTCTGGACTATGGTGTACTCTGTGCAGCATGTTAAACATGCATGTATTACTATTGTCTGGACTATGGTGTACTCTGTGCAGCATGTTAAACATGCATGTATTACTATTGTCTGGACTATGGTGTACTCTGTGCAGCATGTTAAACATGCATGTATTACTATTGTCTGGACTATGGTGTGTTCTGTGCAGCATGTTAAACATGCATGTATTACTATTGTCTGGACTATGGTGTGTTCTGTGCAGCATGTTAAACATGCATGTATTACTATTGTCTGGACTATGGTGTACTCTGAGCAGCATGTTAAACATGCATGTATCACTATTGTCTGGACTATGGTGTACTCTGTGCAGCATGTTAAACATGCATGTATTACTATTGTCTGGACTATGGTGTACTCTGTGCAGCATGTTAAACATGCATGTATCACTGTTGTCTGGACTATGGTGTACTCTGTGCAGCATGTTAAACATGCATGTATTACTATTGTCTGGACTATGGTGTGTTCTGTGCAGCATGTTAAACATGCATGTATTACTATTGTCTGGACTATGGTGTGTTCTGTGCAGCATGTTAAACATGCATGTATTACTATTGTCTGGACTATGGTGTACTCTGAGCAGCATGTTAAACATGCATGTATTACTATTGTCTGGACTATGGTGTACTCTGAGCAGCATGTTAAACATGCATGTATTACTATTGTCTGGACTATGGTGTACTCTGTGCAGCATGTTAAACATGCATGTATTACTATTGTCTGGACTATGGTGTACTCTGAGCAGCATGTTAAACATGCATGTATTACTATTGTCTGGACTATGGTGTACTCTGTGCAGCATGTTAAACATGCATGTATTACTATTGTCTGGACTATGGTGTACTCTGTGCAGCATGTTAAACATGCATGTATTACTATTGTCTGGACTATGGTGTACTCTGAGCAGCATGTTAAACATGCATGTATCACTATTGTCTGGACTATGGTGTACTCTGAGCAGCATGTTAAACATGCATGTATTACTATTGTCTGGACTATGGTGTACTCTGTGCAGCATGTTAAGCATGCATGTATTACTATTGTCTGGACTATGGTGTACTCTGTGCAGCATGTTAAACATGCATGTATTACTATTGTCTGGACTATGGTGTACTCTGTGCAGCATGTTAAACATGCATGTATTACTATTGTCTGGACTATGGTGTACTCTGTGCAGCATGTTAAACATGCATGTATCACTGTTGTCTGGACTATGGTGTACTCTGTGCAGCATGTTAAACATGCATGTATTACTATTGTCTGGACTATGGTGTGTTCTGTGCAGCATGTTAAACATGCATGTATTACTATTGTCTGGACTATGGTGTGTTCTGTGCAGCATGTTAAACATGCATGTATTACTATTGTCTGGACTATGGTGTACTCTGAGCAGCATGTTAAACATGCATGTATTACTATTGTCTGGACTATGGTGTACTCTGAGCAGCATGTTAAACATGCATGTATTACTATTGTCTGGACTATGGTGTACTCTGTGCAGCATGTTAAACATGCATGTATTACTATTGTCTGGACTATGGTGTACTCTGAGCAGCATGTTAAACATGCATGTATCACTATTGTCTGGACTATGGTGTACTCTGTGCAGCATGTTAAACATGCATGTATTACTATTGTCTGGACTATGGTGTACTCTGTGCAGCATGTTAAACATGCATGTATTACTATTGTCTGGACTATGGTGTACTCTGTGCAGCATGTTAAACATGCATGTATTACTATTGTCTGGACTATGGTGTACTCTGAGCAGCATGTTAAACATGCATGTATCACTATTGTCTGGACTATGGTG
This sequence comes from Protopterus annectens, assembly GCF_019279795.1. Classification (NCBI taxonomy): domain Eukaryota; kingdom Metazoa; phylum Chordata; order Ceratodontiformes; family Protopteridae; genus Protopterus; species Protopterus annectens. The sequence goes on from NC_056750.1 coordinate 85,333,659, forward strand.
TACTCTGAGCAGCATGTTAAACATGCATGTATTACTATTGTCTGGACTATGGTGTGTTCTGTGCAGCATGTTAAACATGCATGTATTACTATTGTCTGGACTATGGTGTGTTCTGTGCAGCATGTTAAACATGCATGTATTACTATTGTCTGGACTATGGTGTGTTCTGTGCAGCATGTTAAACATGCATGTATTACTATTGTCTGGACTATGGTGTACTCTGAGCAGCATGTTAAACATGCATGTATTACTATTGTCTGGACTATGGTGTACTCTGTGCAGCATGTTAAACATGCATGTATTACTATTGTCTGGACTATGGTGTACTCTGAGCAGCATGTTAAACATGCATGTATTACTATTGTCTGGACTATGGTGTACTCTGAGCAGCATGTTAAACATGCATGTATTACTATTGTCTGGACTATGGTGTACTCTGAGCAGCATGTTAAACATGCATGTATTACTATTGTCTGGACTATGGTGTACTCTGAGCAGCATGTTAAACATGCATGTATTACTATTGTCTGGACTATGGTGTACTCTGAGCAGCATGTTAAACATGCATGTATTACTATTGTCTGGACTATGGTGTACTCTGAGCAGCATGTTAAACATGCATGTATTACTATTGTCTGGACTATGGTGTACTCTGAGCAGCATGTTAAACATGCATGTATTACTATTGTCTGGACTATGGTGTACTCTGAGCAGCATGTTAAACATGCATGTATTACTATTGTCTGGACTATGGTGTACTCTGTGCAGCATGTTAAACATGCATGTATTACTATTGTCTGGACTATGGTGTACTCTGTGCAGCATGTTAAACATGCATGTATTACTATTGTCTGGACTATGGTGTGTTCTGTGCAGCATGTTAAACATGCATGTATTACTATTGTCTGGACTATGGTGTGTTCTGTGCAGCATGTTAAACATGCATGTATCACTATTGTCTGGACTATGGTGTACTCTGTGCAGCATGTTAAACATGCATGTATCACTATTGTCTGGACTATGGTGTACTCTGAGCAGCATGTTAAACATGCATGTATTACTATTGTCTGGACTATGGTGTACTCTGTGCAGCATGTTAAACATGCATGTATTACTATTGTCTGGACTATGGTGTACTCTGAGCAGCATGTTAAACATGCATGTATTACTATTGTCTGGACTATGGTGTACTCTGTGCAGCATGTTAAACATGCATGTATTACTATTGTCTGGACTATGGTGTACTCTGTGCAGCATGTTAAACATGCATGTATTACTATTGTCTGGACTATGGTGTACTCTGTGCAGCATGTTAAACATGCATGTATTACTATTGTCTGGACTACGGTGTACTCTGTGCAGCATGTTAAACATGCATGTATTACTATTGTCTGGACTATGGTGTACTCTGAGCAGCATGTTAAACATGCATGTATTACTATTGTCTGGACTATGGTGTACTCTGAGCAGCATGTTAAACATGCATGTATCACTATTGTCTGGACTATGGTGTACTCTGAGCAGCATGTTAAACATGCATGTATTACTATTGTCTGGACTATGGTGTGTTCTGTGCAGCATGTTAAACATGCATGTATTACTATTGTCTGGACTATGGTGTGTTCTGTGCAGCATGTTAAACATGCATGTATTACTATTGTCTGGACTATGGTGTACTCTGAGCAGCATGTTAAACATGCATGTATTACTATTGTCTGGACTATGGTGTACTCTGAGCAGCATGTTAAACATGCATGTATTACTATTGTCTGGACTATGGTGTACTCTGTGCAGCATGTTAAACATGCATGTATTACTATTGTCTGGACTATGGTGTACTCTGTGCAGCATGTTAAACATGCATGTATTACTATTGTCTGGACTATGGTGTGTTCTGTGCAGCATGTTAAACATGCATGTATTACTATTGTCTGGACTATGGTGTACTCTGAGCAGCATGTTAAACATGCATGTATTACTATTGTCTGGACTATGGTGTACTCTGAGCAGCATGTTAAACATGCATGTATTACTATTGTCTGGACTATGGTGTACTCTGAGCAGCATGTTAAACATGCATGTATTACTATTGTCTGGACTATGGTGTACTCTGAGCAGCATGTTAAACATGCATGTATTACTATTGTCTGGACTATGGTGTACTCTGAGCAGCATGTTAAACATGCATGTATTACTATTGTCTGGACTATGGTGTACTCTGTGCAGCATGTTAAACATGCATGTATTACTATTGTCTGGACTATGGTGTACTCTGAGCAGCATGTTAAGCTTGCATGTAGCACTACTGTCTGCTCTAAATTGCTCACGTGTACACCCCATGGCTAGTGTGCTCTGACTGGCATTTTAAACTTGTATGCAACACTAGATGTGTGGGCTACATTGTCCCAATCAAGTCAACTGTGGCTGACAGGCAGACCACAAATAGCTGTTCTGTCTTCCTGTGATTTAATTGTGGTATTTTGTGGTGTTGAATCTGTGGTATGCAGTGTCATGATTAAACACATTAAGTATGACAATCTCATTCACCTGAACAAGAAATGCAAAAAGCTATTGTTCATATTAAACTGAAAAGATGTTTTTTTACATTCACTGTTCCTTCTGTGTCACAGCTCAAGGCAGTCAGGAATGTTCCACAAATTGCGCTGACTGTTGGTAAGCAGTAAAAATACCTTCGAGAGCAAAGAGTCAGAAGTGTAAGTGCACTTCCAAAACTTGTCCTTGGTTTAGACTTTTTATCTGGAGGATGGATGGTGGGGGTTGGGGTGAGGAGCCTTCCTGAGCATTGCTGCAGACATTATCATATGTGGCTTAGTGTGTGTCTACCCAGATAGAACAATACCTGGAGGAGGAAGAGGATAATATAGTCAATGTTCTTTTTTTTTTGCATCCCCCAGAATCTTGCTTAAAGGTTACATTACAGACATCCAAATGCCCTACTGGGACAGGGGAGCTGGACATTCCCAGGCTGGGTGAGAGCCCTCTTGCCCATGGCCCATTCATTTCCCCCAGAAAATCCTGGTCATTCCTTCCATTTTACATCCAGAGTGAGATGTTAGGGAGCAGGCCAACTTATTGGACCCAGGAGGTGTCCTACCCTCGTTCCATTTAGAGCCTGCCCTCCTACTTGGGGCTTCTTCTGAGCCTGTTAATGCTCTCCCTCAAGAGGAAGCATGACCCCACATGTTGGATACCCCTCAGCTTTACTGGTGCTAAGCATCATGACATTTAGGGCCCTGCTGCTTTGAATTTCAGTGATATTACATCACGTCCACTGCTAAATGTCACTCTTCTGGTTAGCCAGAGTTTCCTTGTTCCTCTGAAGATGTCTGAGCTGGCAATGATTGCTTTCTTCCATTCTCTGTATCCAGATCATATAGGTACCTGAGCCAGTACTCAAATTTGGTTCACCTGTGGCAGATTTAGTGCTTACCCCTCTATGACATGGACCTGGCTGATACAGTCTGCTTATTCTGGTGGCATCTTTTATAATGTCCACTTTGAGCACCACCCAGGTAGACTTTTGGGAAGTCCTGTAGGTTATCTGAAGTCTTCTCTGAGGGGAGAGAATAGGATCAGTTGGTCAACTCCCCCTCTCCCCTTCGCCTCATTAATTCTAGACATTTTCTATGTCTGAGGTTATCTGGAGAATTTGCTGATGAGACAAGTAGGCCGCTTAATATCTAAAGCAACATGAGAGTCTGCTCCCTGGATTGCAGTGATGGGGTCCCCACATTTCAGTATATCTGTCTCTTTGCTGTTACCTCCAGTTTCACACTGACAGTCTTTAAATGATTGTTTACTTCTACTTGGGTGGTTACACTTTGCCTGGGATTTCATTTATTATTTTTTTAAATGTTAAAATTTTTTAACTATGTAGTAGACGTAATAAGGGATCTGGGGACCCAAGTAGATAGTAACCTCTCCTTTGATAATCACATTGCCAAAGTGGTTAGAAAATCCTTCTATGTGGCTAACCTAATCACAAATGGGTTTGCATCCAGATCTAAAGAGGTCATTGGGCCTGTCTACGCATCACTCATCAGACCCATCATAGAGTACAATGCCCCATTTGGAATGTACCTTACAAGACACCTGCAACAACTGGAAAGACCACAGAAGTTCCTCACCAAGAGGATCACTGGCCTCAAGCAGATGCCCTATGCAGTTCGAATGAAGAAACTCCAGCTGTACTCTGTTGCATCTCTGCCTGACATACAAGGCCATATCCAACCCAGAATTGATGGACATGCTCCACCTAAAGAAAACCATATCCCCTCGAGCCACATGCTCCAGGGATCTAAACCTCACCAGAACAATAAATAGGATATACTGGAGGGATAGATTCCTGTCCCAGAGACTTCCCATGCTTTGGAACAAGATCCCAATCTACATTAGGCAGAGCTCCTCGCTAACACTCTTCAAGAGAAACCTTGTTGAGTGGATGGGAAACAGAAAGTTTACCCTGGGGATCACTTCAATGGCTCTGCTGAACAGAGGCACAGGGAACTAATCTAAGTGGACGGCGAAAGCCAACACATTCTGGCTAAGCTTATAAATGCCTTCGGGCAGATAGCCTAGTACCTACCTATGAACCTATGTAAATGGGCCCCTTTCAAGTTCCACTTCAACGTTATTAATATATTTTACCACATAACAATTAAATCAATAAAACAATAGCAAAACTGGAAAAAACACATATAAACATAGAGGATTACAATAATTAATGGTACTCATGGTGGAATAAAACAAAAATGTCATCCCACACCATTGAAAGCTATATAAAATGAATAGGTTCTAAGTGGCCTGCAGAATCTGGACAATGGAAGACACTCCTTACATGACCAATGTAGTAAGCTCCACAGATGAGGGGCCTGAAAGGCAAAATATTGAATGCCAGATGTCTCAAGGTGCACTCCAGGAAATAAAAACAGCTTCTAGGAAAGTGAATGCAAGGCAAGACCTTGAGCATTATCGTGTAACAAAGAAAATGCCGATGAATGCTGCACAGAATGGGCATAATATGTCATTAATGAGGTTACGAGCCAGTAGCAGCAGACATCTGATTGCACTTAGTATAATGAAGTGTAATGACGTGCAATCCTTACTCTGGTAATATCGAACCCCAAACACCGAAATCTGAAAACATCGAACAGTCAGAATAGCAAATTTTTTCCCAGGGAAAAAAATCGCTATTCCAAGAAACATACATGCAACACAAACACACACAAAAAACAGCAATCCACACACATACACTTAAAATCCTACACCTAAACTAAACTTTACATACACTACTAGCTATCCACTTACCTTAACCCAACCCTAACTCTAAGGTCTGTCACTATCGCACACTCACCTCACCCGCGCCCTAACGCTAACTCACCTAACCCGCCCACTAACCCTAACCTACACACAATCGCACACTTACCTGAAACCAACCCGTAGTGTTCCAACATATCGAACATTGAAAACAGCGAAGCCACAGCAACAGCCCACTGAATTCTGCGCCTTCGCTGTTTTCAGCATTCAACATTACGGGTTCGATATTATAACATTCAATGTTTATAAAATTCGATGTTATAATATAGACCCGCAAAACTTACCCCACATTTGGGTACAGCTGCTACTCTGCAGATATTAACATGCTTGTACAGGATTTCTGTAAACAGTTTTGCATAGGCAGAAGTGTTCTCAAGGTTTATAGAGGCTTGAAATTTTGTCTGGTTCTCACTTAATAGCAGGAAGTTAGCCTATTACCCATCTAGTGGCACATGGGTTAATCCCCAGCTGGGAAGGTATCTCAATGATACCTGAGTGGATGATTGTGTCAAAAGTCTTGGCTAAGTCAAGCTAGGCAGTATGTACTGTTTTCTCTGATCCAAGGCTTTGGTGGCATTCTCAAAGAAGTCCACCAGGTTCAATAGACATGATCAACCCTTAACAAAGTTACATTGGGTCAGGTCTAGACTTTGAAGGTCACCTCTGTCCTTGCTGATACTATCCATGAAGATTCTTTCCATAGCCTTGCAGATAAGGCTGGTTAAGATTATGGGTCTACAGTTCCCCGGGTTGGGTTGTTAGACTGCCTTTGTGCAAGGAGATTACTGTTGCTGTGCTCCACTCTGTTGGAATAAAGCCAGTGCTCAGGCTGAGGTTAAAGAAAATGCCAAGTGGTTCTGCTAGGTCTTGTTTTAGATTGTTTAGTAAGCAGCCTGGGATGTTATCTGGTCCCATAGAGGTAATGTCTTTGGCATTGGAGAGCACAGATATGACCTGCTCTTTGAGATACTAGGTAGAAGACTGGTGTCAGGTATGCTTTGGGGTATGGCTGGTGGGGAAAGGGGGGGGTGAAGTTTGCTCCACATCTGTCAGCTGGCAGGTTGGCAATTTCCTCAGGAGGTACCATCCTCTATAAGTTCAGCACATAGTTGGACATTCCCCTTTAGATTTCGAACACAGCTAAAGAATGCCTTATGATTATCCTTATCTAGGGATGCTAATTTAGCCTTGTAACTAGCTTTAAAGGACGTTACAAGGTATCCAATTTGCTTGTTCAAGCTGTGGAGGGTATTTTTCTTCTGCTGAGTAGGTTCCCTCTTGTTCTTAGACATCAATTTCTTCTTTTTGTTATATCTCTATTAATGCTTGAGGTCCACCAGGGTGGCCTGTTTTTTCAGGAAGAACTGGTTTTGATCCAGTCAGGTACAGCCGAGTCACTACAGTCATTTAGGTGGTTATATAGGGCACTTGTGTACTTCTCTACATAGGAGTCATTGTTGGTTGTGCTAGCAGGAACTTTGAAACTTTTTATAACATCGCCTAGCAGTCTGTAGTTTTTTTTTGGAGAATTATTTCAGTTGTTTTGCTCATGTGGGGTGTCAGGTATGATCGTTATGTGAACTGAGACAGATTTATGGTCTGACCTTACCAGGGAGGGCAACCCACAATGGGTAGTGCAGTGACCTCCCCCAATGTTGGTGAGTAATAAGTCTAGTACATTTGATCTCCTTGTAGGGGTGCAGACTAGCTGTTCCAGGGCATTTGTATTGACAAAGTCCAGAAACCTCAGTGCAAGCATGTTTGTGCTCGTGTATGTCACCCAAGCAATGGAAGGGTAGTTGAAATCTCCCATGACCAAGGTGTCTGGCTGTATAGTGACTTTGTGCATAGTGACTTAGTGTATAACTTTGATGTTATAATATAAACCCAAGTTTGGCCTCCCAGTCCAAGGACAACCACAAAGCATTCTTTAGCCATGTCCGTAACCTCAAAGACAATACATAATTGTGTGCAGAGCTCATTGTAAATGGAGCCACCTATACTGAGCCAGAAGATACAGCAAACCTCCTGGCTGATAAATTCAGCTCCAGCTCTACCACCCCCCTCCCTCAACCTTCCCCTCAGGAAATATCATCAAATACAACTCCCCCTACTATTACCAGGGAACAGGTCCTTAATGCTCTCTCTCTAAGACCAAGAACACTGCATCAATGGGCCCAGTCAATATCCCAGGATGCCTTCTAAATAGCATGAAACATGACCTATCAGGGCTTCTGGAATTACTATTTAACTGTAGCTCCAAACAGGCTTCATGCCTCATGAATGGAGAAAGGCAACAGTCATCCCTCTGCACAAAGGTGGGCCATCTACAGACCCTGGAAACTACAGACCCGTAAGTCTCACTAGTCTTATATGTAAAGCCATGGAAAGAATTATCATGGAGATGATCACTACAGATATAGTAAACCTCCAGACACTGGACCCAACCCAGTTTGGTTTCGTCAAGGGCAGATCATGCTACTCAACAAGGTGGATTTCTTTGAGAAGGTCACCAAAGCAATGGATGCAGATAAAATCATTCACACTGCCTACCTTGACCTGGCCAAGGCATTTGACACAATATCCCACTCAGATATTGTTGACAAACTCAAGAGGTTAGATACAAACCCATATTTTACCCAGTGGATAGCCAACTGGCTCACAGACAGGACCCAGGAAGTTAGAATTGGAGAGTCCATCTCTACACAGAGGCCAGTCACAAGTGAAGTCCCTCAGGGATCAGTCCTTGGACCGCTGCTTTTTGACATTTACTTCTCAGAAGTCAAGGCCGATGTCAATGGTCTCTGGCTGACTAAATTTGCAAATGATTGCAAATTAGGAGTTGTCATTGAATCTCACACTGACACAAATGTTCTCCAGGAGGGGTTGACTCAGACAAACCACTGGTGTCAGAGTCAGGGACTAAAACTAAATGCCAAGAAATGCATAATAGTATTCTTTGGGAAGTCATCCATCCCTGGTAACTATCATATTGACAACACACCCCTTAGAGTTAACCCAGTAGTCAGAGACTTAGGGACACACATAGTAATCTAGTCTTTGACCATCACACATCTACAGTGGTGAGGAAATCATTCTATGTTGAGCAACCTATAAACAAAGGTATGACATCTAAGTCCAAAGAAGTCATTGTTCCACTGTATTCGGCATTCATCAGACCTATAATTGAATACAATGCCCCCTTTGGTATATACCTAACCAGGCATATCCAACAACTGGAATGTCCACAGAGGTTCCTCAGTAAAAGAATACATGGCATAAGTAATATGCCCTATGCAGACCACCTCAAGGTCCTATCTCTGTAGTCTGTCTCCTACAGGCTTTTGAGAGGAGATCTATGTCTGGCATACAGGGCATTGTCAGACCTCACTCTGATGGGCCTTCTGCATACCCACAAAACAAACAGTGCCAGAATTACCCATTCTAAAGACTTAAACTTCACCTGTGATGTAAATAGGACCTGCTGGAGAGATAGGTGTTTATCCCAGAGACTACTCCGTCTATGGAACAGGCTCACCATCCATGTGAAGCAGAATTTCTCCCTAATCCAATTCAAGTGCAACTTGGACAATTGGATGGGAAAGCAGAAATTAATCCCTGCTTTGGCACCTATGTCTCTGATGCAAACAGGTAACCTGTAAATGGTTCATCTCCCAGGCCCATGCTTACACTTATCAAGGGTATCAGAACTTGTCAGAGATTTGGGATGCATGGCTAGGCTTAAAAAGGCCCTTGTGGTCATTAGTCTAGTAAACACCTGTGAACCTATTTATCTATCTGTACTCGACACTCATCAGACCACTAATGGAGTACAATGCTCCCTTTTGCATGTACCTCACCAGACACCTGTAGCGGCTGTATAGATCACTTAAGTTTCTTACCAAGAAAATTCAGGGTCTTCAAAACATGACCTACATGGAAAGACTGAAAGGCCTGTTACTGTATTCTGCATCCTACAGTCTGCTGATAGGTGACTTGTGCCTGGCTTGCAAAGCAGTCTCTGACCCTGCCCTAATTGAAATGCTGCACATCCGCAAATCAAATGGGACAAGAGTTACTTGCTCCAGGGATCTCAACCTAGCCTGTGACATTAACAGAACATGCTGGAGAGACAGATATATCTCTCAGAGATTGCTGATCCTCTGGAATAAACTCTCAGTTCTCATGAAGCAGAGCTCCTCAGTGATCCTATTCAAGTGCAACCCAGGCAATTGGATGGGAGACTGTAAATTCACCCCATGGGTGGCACCTATGTCTCTTATGGACAGGGACAGTTGGTACTGATCATAGACTTGCTCTGTGAATAATTACCATCTAAACAAGGTCAATTAGGGAACAAGGGTATAACATTGCTAGGCTTGTAAAGGCTCTAGGACTTTTAGCCTAGTAACCTCCTATGAACCTAATGAAACTCTGGACCTATGAATCATCAAGGAAACACATACTTACAAAATAACTTGTGAGTAGGAGATATAAAAGAATAACTATCGGATTGTCATCCCATCTCTTTCTGTTTCTCCAAGATCTCTCAGTGGAAGCATGTATACCATAAACAGAAGTTAGCTTAGCATGGACCTCAAGAGAGTTGAAGAAAGTGTTAATTCCTGAAGAAACCTTTTGTCTGTAGCCTGCATAGTAGGACAAAAATCACTCTAACACCATAGAGTATCTACCATAGTAAGTACATAAATACTTGATCAACAGGCTATGGTTTATGGTATTAAATGTGGCAGAGAAGATCCAGGAGGACCTGTACAGCACAGTACCACTGGTCTCAAGCCATTTAGAAATCACTGAAAATTCAATCAAACAGCAGTCTCTGTACTATACCAGATGTGAACCCTGACTGAAAGGGCTCCATGAGCCCGTTGACTGTCAAACAGATCTCAAGATACCAGTATGTAATCTTCATGTTAGTGTTCACTACAAAAGTCAGATTAGAGATGGGAGATTGTCATCAAAGATATTGGGATCCAGTGCAGATTTCTTGAGGATAGGAGTAACATGCATCTCTTTAAATACCAATGGAAAGATCCCAACGCTCAATGAAGAAACCAAGACCTGAAGAATCACTGGACTGAGAACATGGAGTCTGCATGCCCTCCCTGTGTTCATGTAGGTTTCCTTCATGTATTCTGGTTTCCTCCCACATTTTAAAGATGTGCATCTGGAGTATTTCTCCCCAGGTCTCTGCTGAAAATTGGCTCTGTCCTAGTACAGTCAAAAACAATTATGATAGACAAGGGTCCATCTTGCTGGTTGTAGGTCAGAAATATGAGATAACAATCACAAGTGTATCACGATCAGCAATTTCAAAAAACATCCAAGATAAAGCTGGATGGACTGAAACTACTGTAACCTCAGTCATGACAGCTGGTCATGGAAAGGATCTGATAGAAATCTTGTTAAGAATACATGAACATCTGACTCACTCTGTGAGATAGTTAAAGCTTTTCTAGTGGAAGGAAAGTACTGTTGGTCATTTAGTCACCAAAGATATATTTCCTTCTTTGAATATATTATTTATTTATTTTAGTTATTTATTTATTTAAAATTTGTTGACCAGGAAAGTCCGACTAGGACAGGGCCTATTTTCAGCAGAGACCTGGGGAGAAATACTCCAGATCCATGCCTTTAAAATGTGGGAGGAAACCAGAATACATGAAGGAAACCTACGTGAACACAGGGAGGGCATGCAGACTCCATACAGAAGGCACCTCAGCTAAGAATTGAACCAGAGACCCGCTTGCAGTGAGGTGAAACCATTAACCACTGCACCACTGCGCTGCCCACCTTGTATTGAGCAAAGTGTTAACCCAGCTCAGGACTGTCGCTCTACAAACATGTTTCTCACCAACGATGCTCCAACCTGTACCTTTCTCATTTAGGCAGGCAAAGATCATGATCATATCAATGCTAACATCTCCAAGTAGATATTGAGTGAACCTGACTTGTGGATAGGCCAAGCTCTGAGACCAATGACATATTATAATCACTGGCCACAGCATTCAGTGAATCAACACCATACTCTGAAAGGAACTGAATGAGCGCTGAAGAAAAAATATCATGAACTTTACGGCTAATTGTCCTAATCAACTTCTGTTCATGATCAGGAAGACTATAATGGAGAAGTTCAAGGACAGAATGAGTAGTCAGACCAAGTGACTGGTTCTACTACCAAATATGATGGCCTAACTTCCAATAGGAAGATCAAGTCCAAACAATGACCTAGTGTATCAGCAATGATCTAAGAAAATCCAAAATATTTCACAATACAGATAGATTAATTGTCAACCCAGATATTAATGTCACCAAACACAACTAGTGTTGCTTTCCCAAAATGGAGTCTATGTGGAAATCAGTGAATATCCCCATGTAACTTTATGGATGGTAGATGAGGAGAACCTAAACTTTGCTCCTGCAATAAGAACTTGTTCAAAGGGGATGATTCCCTAGCAGTAGCCTGTATTAGCCCTAATGCAGTACCACCTCAAACAACAATCCCCCCATTCTCTTTGTGAGCACTGAATTACAACCCCCCCATCCTCTTTGTGAGCACTGAATTACTGAGAACCTTGGTGAAATGGCTATAATTAATGATGGGCAAAGATTTTGTCAAGCCAGCTCATAGTGATAAAAGCGAGGTCCATGTTATTAAGCAAGTCATATTCAATCCCCATCATACTGAGGCTCAAACTTGCATTAGTGTACAAGGCCCAAAGGAGGCGATGATGAAGGGGTGGGACAATAGAGACCACTCAGAGAGAGAAACGGCAATGTTTCACCCCAGAGATGTAGAGGTGAGGCTTATGAGCCACTGGGAGAATGTACATAGGGGTGTTCATTTTAACAAATCCATACTGGTTGCTGCATTACCAGTATAAAAAAAGGGCAAACCTACATAGCTGAAAAATTGCTGTAGGTAGATGATGGGAGACAAATGGATGTAAGCCAAGTGAAAAAAGTTACTATAATGAATCAGTCTGGTCTGAACTAGAATAGTCATGCTAAAATCATATTGTAAAATGATACAATTCTTGAGTAATATAAAACAACAAAGGGACAAAAAAAAACTTGAATGAACCCCTAATAAAACCAATTTGTGGCCCTAAAAGTTATAACAATAAACAGTGTAACGACACGACTTATAAAAGTTGAAAACAATAACAGTTGAAAAATAGCAAAGAAGTTTGCAGGAATTTTGCATCAAGGAATGAGTATCCCCATATGGACAGCTATAAGACAGCACAACAAGTGCATTTAAAGTCTAAGTGCCAACAAGGATGAGCCACGAATGATGAAACATTATGTTAATGGCAGAAAAGTGGAAGTTGGTATTTATCTTCTGAGATGCAGTATCAACTAGGGCTCACAGGGAATCCAATAGTAGTATAAAGGCAAAGGATTCCTTAGGAAGACGTCCAGCCAGGAAATCTAAAAGCAGCAAAAGAACCAAGTATCCTCTGCAAAATACCCAGCCAGTATCCTCTGCAAAATATCCAGCCAAGTATCATCTGCAAAATACCCAGCCAAGTATCATCTGCAAAATACCCTGCCAGTATCCTCTGCAAAATACCCAGTAAGTATCCTCTGCAAAATACCCAGTAAGTATCCTCTGCAAAATACCCAGCCAAGTATCCTCTGCAAAATACCCAGCCAATATGCTCTGCAAAATACCCAGCCAAGTATCCTCTGCAAAATACCCAGCCAAGTATCCTCTGCAAAATACCCAGCCAGTATCCTCTGCAAAATACACAGTAAGTATCCTCTGCAAAATACCCAGCCAAGTATCATCTGCAAAATACCCAGCCAAGTATCCTCTGCAAAATACCCAGCCAGTATCCTCTGCAAAATACACAGTAAGTATCCTCTGCAAAATACCCAGCCAAGTATCATCTGCAAAATACCCAGTAAGTATCCTCTGCAAAATACCCAGCCAAGTATCATCTGCAAAATACCCAGCCAAGTATCCTCTGAAAAATACCCAGCCAGGTATCCTCTGCAAAATACCCTGCCAGTATCCTCTGCAAAATACCCAGCCAGTATCCTCTGCAAAATACCCAGTAAGTATCCTCTGCAAAATACCCAGCCAAGTATCATCTGCAAAATACCCAGCCAAGTATCCTCTGAAAAATACCCAGCTAGTATCCTCTGCAAAATACCCAGTAAGTTTCCTCTGCAAAATACCCAGCCAAGTATCATCTGCAAAATACCCAGCCAAGTATCATCTGCAAAATACCCTGCCAGTATCCTCTGCAAAATACCCTGCCAGTATCCTCTGCAAAATACCCAGCCAAGTATCATCTGCAAAATGCCCTGCCAGTATCCTCTGCAAAATACCCAGTAAGTATCCTCTGCAAAATACCCAGCCAAGTATCCTCTGCAAAATACCCAGCCAATATCCTCTGCAAAATACCCAGCCAAGTATCCCCTGCAAAATACCCAGCCAGTGATCTATAAGACAGAGAAACTGTTGATTGCAGGAAAGACTTAGCAAGACACGCAGGTGTAAATTTGCTAAAAATGACAGGATTTTGCATTAGCAAAGAGCATATGAAGGACAAAGTCTAAAACTGAAATGTATATCTTTTTACTGATTCCATTTAGAAATGATCTGCCAGAAAACCACCAGCTCTGTGATGGGCACAGTCTGATACACTGTAAAGTCAGGCCCTGGCTCTGTGCACTTAGTTCAAATTTAGCACGTGAGCTCCCTAGACAGCCAATAAAATGCTACAACCACTGTATGATCAGTACGGACGATTAACAGAGTACAACCACAACCACAGGTAGTCAGAGGATTGAAAGCTATTTAAAATGTAGAAGTTCAGCGGAGTTTGTGGAAACAAATGGCAGTAGCAGTGGCAGTGATAGAGGCATCTAGTTACCACAGCACCAAACGGAACAACAGGATAAGTAATTATCAGCAGCACAGTGACAGATGTAACCTGCCAAACCTGAGCTGCAGGTTACTTGGCTAGAATAAAATGAATCAGAGCTTTAAACAAAGAACAAATGCAGACAAAACAAACAGAAAAGTCATATTAAATACAGATAGCCTGTTAGAGTGGTTTCATCTTGCTAGAAATTTTCAGGCATGGCTTGGGCTAATTGTGTGTGTGTGTGTGTGTGTGTGTGTGTGTGTGTGTGTGTGTGTGTGTGTGTGTGTGTGTGTGTGTGTGAGTGAGTGAATATTTGTGCATGTCTATGTGCATATATATAAATACATATATAAATGGGAGAGAGAGAGAATGACAGAGTATATGACTTAATGCACCTTATTAACCATGTTTTAAGAAGATGGGAAGAAACTAAGAAACTAGAACTTCTAGAGGAAATCTACATAGGCATATGAAGAACATGCACACTGCACAAAAACACTAAGTACAATGAAGCCTGAACCTTGGGCCCTGAAATTGCCTTGTCTGTTGTTTTGTGGTAGTGGCACACTATTAAGCATTTTTTTGTATTTTTACATTGAGGACTAGGATATTCCATCTAGTAGCAGTAGGTGATTGGCTTGCCTATCTGAGTTTGGAAACACATAAGAAAGCTGTAAGTGTAGTCCTTTTATTGATCAGAGGACTTAGAAGTCAGTTTCCTGTGTTTTAAGTGCCTGATAAATTCGGCACATTCACATGCCACACCCCATCATGAAGCAATGGTTAGTAATGCCCTACGTAGATAGACATAGACAGTTAGAAACCAAATTTACATAATAAAGCTACCTCTGAAACTGTACTAGTAACTCGATGAATGTAGAGCAGCTACTTTACTCATCAATTACCATAGAGCAGTCAGTGTGTACATTGAGGAGCACTGACCCTTCAGTTTATATTATACAGACTCATCTAGTTTCCGGCCCCAAAAGCACCCTTAGTCAGTGCACTATTAACCCCTCATGCACTGTGCACATGCAGTTCACCCAATAATTGACCTGCCATCATGGACATGCACTTTTTCAATTTCTTTACAGCCAGTTTGATGGATATGGGTATAATGAGACAATGCAACAATTGTCAGTTGTTCACTGGCAACCATTTAGTCCTCAAAGGAATAAATACAGTAAGTAAGAGACATCCATACACACAGTCTCTGCTTCCAGACACTCATATAATAACAATCTGGTTGTCAGAAACACACAAGCTATACCCACCATACATAGTCCGCACCTCACACATAGACCTACTTATGCTGAGGCACTTAAATACAATCTTCCCAAATCCAAAAGACCCACCTGCAAAAATTATCATCAGAAAACCAGAAAGCACTCAACAGTAACAACACCTAATTCTGCACATACAACCACACACAGTGGAGCCTCAACTAACAAGGCTATAAGGAAAGCTGGTACACTAACCAGGACTGCAGCCATAGAGGACTCCATTATATGATATACTGATACCCCACTTACCAGGATAAACAATGAGAAAGTAATGGTCAATTGCCTTTTAGGGCCTAGGATGTTCCAAGCTACACTTGCAATCAAGTCATTGCACCACAGATACCAGTATGATTCAGTTATAGTCCATGTAGGTGTAAATGACGTGAGACGTACCTCTGTATGAGACATTATGAAGCTCTTAGACTATGACACAGGCTGGTATGCACTGAGCAGTATTCTACCTTCACCAAGGATGATGCTGCAATATGAACAGAAGACATTTGATTTTAATAAATAGCTTAAGTTTTGCTGTCATACTAGGGGATATCAGTGTGAAAAGACATGGTTACAAACCACGTTGCTTTGCAAAGGATGGTGCATATCCCCAATAATCTTTCTAAATTGGCAAAACATTGTCCTCCCTAGACATCCTTTTTTAGGCAATGACAAGGTGACAAACCTTCCAACATTTCAAAATCTACCTGAGGAAATCTAAAGGTGTTACTGCTCAATGCCAGGTATCTAAGCAACAAGCTCTGTTCCCTACAAGCTCTCCTAACCTTGTAAAATGCAGACATCTGTGCAGTTACAGAGACATGGTTTAAAGCTGTAGAGAGTACTCCAGCAGTGCAAGGCTTCAGTACCTTCCACACATTTAGACCAACAATTGCACAACCAAGTACTAAAGGTAGAGGTGTCACTACATCAGTAAAAACCATACCTCTAAGTTGCTTAAACAAGATGACATGTTTGAATTCCTTCATGTTCGGATTACAAAAAAAAACAAAGCACCATACCATATCCTAGCAAGCTTTAGGTCACCCTCTATGTCCCATGAAACTCATAACTCATAAGTAGACCTATTGGAGACACTCACCATTCAACCAAATACCATTATTATGGAGGACTTTAATTGTCTCTGTATAATCTGTAAAACATAGATGAACCCAGACTTGGAGGCAGAGATATTCCTAGACTTTGCAAATACACTGGACAAGTTCCTGCATGCACCTATCAGAGGTGCAAACATATTGCACTTGGCACTCACAAATATGGGAGAATGCTGCACCCCCCACGTCATGTCCTTCTTGGTATGGTCAGACCACAGTTAGTCTCCTCAGAAATAAGAATCAATTCTGTAACTCCAGAAAGTCCTGTAACAGTTAGAAACTACTCCAAGGCAAACTACTTTTTATTAAATGATAAACTGTCAAAATGTCAAGCCCCATTAAACCCAGATAACACAGCAGTCTTCTTCTTTCAGCTTTTCCTGGTTAGGGGTCGCCACAGTGGATCACCTGTCCCCTCATGATGTGGAATTATTCACAGAAACTTTGTACAGTCACGTCAATGCCTGCAAAGAAGCTACTGTGCATACCAGAAGTAGGCCCAAAACTAACTCAAAAAAACAAACCAACCAGAAATAGGCCCAAACCTAATTCAAAAAAACAAACCAACCTGGTGGAATAGAAGGTTAAACATGTACAACAAAAAAATGTCATAGCTAAATGTAGGAAGTAGAACAAAAAGGATAAAACTCTCTCATCAGACTGAATAGACAACTAAGGGGAGTAATTAACTCCAAACAAAGTACATTTTGAGGTAAAAATAGCATCCCAGGGCCAAGAACAAACATGAGGCCTTCTTTAATTGCTTTCTGAAAGCTCAAAGGCAGCACACAGCAGTGTACTGAACCGTTAGTAAATGGAGCCACATTAGCAGAATTGGGAGATATAGTAAATCTTCTGGCTGAGGAAAAACTCCACTAAGGCATTGTAACAAACTCATGGAATTGGGCATAAACCCCTATGTAACTTGCTGGATAGCCAGCTGGCTCACAGACAGGACCCAGGAAATTAGGATTAGAGACACCACCTCCAGAAAGAGGCTGGTTACTGTGGCATGCCCCAAGGCTCTGTGCTGGGTCTGCTCCTCTTTGGCATCCATTTTTCAGACGTCAAGGGCCTCTGGCTTACCAAGTTTGCAGATGACTGAAACTTAGGAGAAATCATAGACTTCCCCCTGAAAATATTAACATCTTGCAAAAAGGTCTAGCACAAAAAAATGACTTGTGCCAAAGCCATGGCTTAAAATTCAATGCGAAGAAGTGCACAATATTACCTTTTGGGAAGCTGACCACCCTGGGAAACTACTTCATTCAGAAAATGTCTCCTATTGAAATGTCAGCACTCAGAATGCTGAGTACTGGCATGCAAAAAAAAGACTGAAAACCCAGTAGAAGAGCGAATCTGGAAGATTGCGCTTCTCCTTAAAACTTATTTTTGCAGGAGGGCAAGCCACCCTACACCCCGATACCCCTGAACGTATCTACACACACACACACACACACACACACACATATATATATATATATATATATATATATATATATATATATATATATTTATTTATTCCATTTGTTTACCAGGAATGTTCACTGGGCCGAGAATGAGCCCATTTTCAGTGGAGGTCCAGAAAGAAAAGCTTCACATTAATTACATATAACAGCACTGTTTCACACAATATAGGGGAGAAAAGCTCCCATAATTACATACACAGAAGTGTTATGTACAATACAGGGGAGAAACGCTCCACATTACTTACATACACTGAAGTGTTGCACACAATATAAAGTATATTGAGCAGTGGAAGCAGATTGTAGTAAAAGTAATAACAACAGTAAAGAATCATTTGGAAACATTGTATCCAAACAGAATACATTCAATTAACATGTAAGTGAAAATGTATAGGTAGGTAGTGAGAAGAGTTAGCTTCAGAGTAGCCATAGGAGGAGACTGTGTGACAAAAGCAGGGAAGATCAAGCTAAAGGTGACAGCAGAGGGAGTTAGTATGGCAGAGAGGAGAGGAAATGCCAGGAATTAAAGTGAGAAGAGAGAGGTTTCAGTGAGGGAGGTCAGGTGTTCTGGTTATTTGTTAGGGGACAGATGCATAGCCAGTGAGAGGAGAGATGAAGTCTGAGGGATTTTTTAAAAGAAGCAGGATTACTGATAGTCTTGATTGAATGAGGGAGATTATTCCATAGCTTAGAGACAGTGAAAGAATACAACATTTGGCCAGGTGAGAGCTTAGGTTTTTCAGTAGTCAGTAACATTTTATTTTCAGACCTGAGGTGTCGATTAGGTTGGTACATGGTCAGAATGGAGGAGAGGGATGGGCAGAATGTTGGGTGGTAGATACGTTTATGGGCAGTAGTTAATTGAAGATAAGTGAGGCAGTGAGGAGATTTGAGCCAGTTTAGTTGCTGCAGAGAGGAACAGTGGTGGGAAGAGAATTTTGCATTTGTAACAAATTTGGCAACTTTGTTGTAGCATAAGTCAAGTTTTGTTTTCAGGGAAGATTGTAGATTGGTGAGGATGGGGGCTCCATATAAAAGAGTTGGAAGTAGGAAAGATGAGGCCAGGGCCTTTTTAGCAGCGAGGCTAAGAAAATAGTGGTGCCTATAAAGGGCTCCTGGCTTTTGGTGCTTTTTTGATATTACTGCAGATGTGAAGGTCAAAGGTCAGTTTATCATCAATGATAACATCAAGTAATTTGGTACTAGTAGGGCCATCTTCAATGTTAGTATTGTTTTGGGAATGAACAGAGAATGCTGACTTGTCAGCAGGGCTGGAGTTTGTGGGGGTAAGTATTAAGAGTTTTATTTTATTGGGGTTGAGGGCGAGGTGGTTCTGAGACATCCAAGTTTCAGTTGAAGTAAATGCTTCTTGGGTAAGATGCTGTGACAGATTTAGAGGAGCAGATAATCGAAGAGTCATCTGCGTATTGGAAAACAGTACTGGGGGTAAGAGTGGTGAGAAAGTTATTGACAAATATGGTGAATAAAGGGGGACCCAGTATTGAACCCTGGGGTACCCTGTATTGGTAGTGATGAAAGGGGAAGAAGACTGCTGCTATAATGTGGATTGCTGTCTATTGCTGAGATAGTTAGCAAACCAGTGTATGGTAGGGGGAGATATGCCAAGGTCAGAGAGTTTAATTAGCAGAAGGGAGTGGGAAACTGTGTCAAATGTCTTGGATAGATCAAGAAAGAGTGCCGAGACTAGGGAGCCAGCAATGTCGAGCTCTGTTACCTGTATCCAAGAAGGGCAGTGTTAGTGCTATGTCTGGGCATAAAGCCATGTTGAGTGGGGGGAAATGAGTTGGTGTTTTATCAGGTGAGTAAGGAGCTGAGTGTGAATACACTTCTCTCGTATTTTTGAGGTGG
Source organism: Protopterus annectens (assembly GCF_019279795.1). Taxonomy (NCBI): domain Eukaryota; kingdom Metazoa; phylum Chordata; order Ceratodontiformes; family Protopteridae; genus Protopterus; species Protopterus annectens. The sequence continues at coordinate 85,353,626 of NC_056750.1, forward strand.
GGGAAAAGAATGGCGATAGGCCAGACGTTTGACATGTCAGAGTTGCTGCCGCCTTTATGAAGTGGGAGAGCAAATGCTTTTTTCCAGATATCAGGTATGTATGATTCCTGAATGGACCTATTTATGATGATGCTGATGGGGTATGCAATGGAGGAGGTTGATAGTTGTAGGTATTGTGCAGATAGGTTGTCTGGGGCATTAGTACATGGTTTTAGTTTGTGCAGAAGTTTCTGAATAATAGAGGTGGCTCTGGGTGAGAGTGATAAAGTAGGTAGAGGATTTGAAGAGGAATGTACTAATGGTGGTGCCAGTGGATCAAATGTACTAATGGTGGTACCGGTGGATCTGTGTTATGTACAAATGGTGGTACTAGTGGATCTGTACTGATGGGCGGGAAGGTGGTAGTGAGCTTAGCAATGGTGTCAATAAAATATGTGTTAAAGAGTAAGGCTAGCTGAGAGGGTGTTTTTTCTGCGTTTGGGCATGGATTATTGTTAGATCCTGGATGGAGATGAGAAATGACTGCTCCCCAAAATTTCTTGGGGTTTTGTTTATGGTGCTGTTGTAGGGTTTGGAAGTATTTTTTTTGTTTTTGATAACTAAGCGTTTTGTGTTTTGCCTGATTATGAAGATATTTATATTGTGTGAGGTTGGATAGAGTTTTGTTTTTCTGATAAGCTTTCCAGGCTTTATCCCTAAAGGCCATAATTTGCTTTGTGGACTTGGTAAACCAGCTGGCATGTTTTGCCTTGATTTTTTTTTGCCGGAGAGGGCAAGGCTATTTAGGATATTAAGAAATGTAGAATTGAAGAATTCCACAGATTCATTAAGTGGGAGAAATGTTAATGGACTCCAAATGGTATTCAGCAAGATGTCATTGAATGTGTAATAGGGTCATGTATGTATGTATGTGTGTGTGTGTGTGTGTGTGTATATATATATATATATATATATATATATATATATATATATATATATATATATATATATATATATATATATATATATATATATATATATATATATATTTTAAATCTAGAATACTGTGCCTCTGTCTAGTAGTGACACAATTAAGGTCCCCTTATATAATAGAATTAGTTTACTGTGCCCCTGTCTAGCAGTGCCATAGATGTGACCCCTGGGGTAAACTTACGATCTCCCATCCACTCATCAAGATTTCTGTTGAAGAGAGTCAGTGAGGGGCTCTGCCTAATATGAACTGGGATCCTGTTCCAATGCATGGGAAGCCTCTGGGTTATGAATCTATCCCTCCAGCATGTCCTATTCATACTTGTGCCGAGGTTTAATTCTTTAGCTCTTGTGGTCCTGATGGATTTGGATTTTTTGAGGTGGAGCATGTCCATCAGATCCTGATTGGACATGGCCTTGTACGTCAGGCAGAGATCACCTCTGAGCAGGTGGTATGCTACTGAATAGAGCTGAAGTTTCTTTAGTCTGGCAGAATAAGACATATGTTGGAGACCCTTGATCCTTTTGGTGAGGTACTTTTGTGGTCTCTCCAGCTGTTACAAATGCCGGGTGAGGTACATACCAAATGGGGCATTGTACTCAATCATGGGTCTGATGAGGGAGGAATATAGGGGTACAATGACATCCTTGGATCTGGATGTGAATCCCTTCATGATGAGGTGTGCAAGGTAGAATGTTTTTCTAACCACTTTGGCAACGTGGGTGTCAAATGAGAGGTCGCTGTCTACTTGGGTCCCTAGGTCTCTGATTACTTTTCCCATACTCAGTGGGTTGCTGTCTATGTGATAATTTGTGGGTACTTTGTTTTTTCCAAAAGGGATGACTATACATTTTGGCATTTAGTTTAAGGCCGTGACTACGGCACCAGTTGTCCGTTTCAGTGAGGCCTTTTTGTAGGATGTGTGTGTCTGCTGGTGTATCGACTATGGCGCCTAGTTTGCAGTCATCTGCAAACTTTGTCAGCCACAGCCCTCCCATGTTTGCTTTAACATCTGAGAAATAAATGCCGAACAAGAGGGGTCCCAGGACAGATCCCTGTGGGACACAACTTGTGACTGGCTTTGAGTCTGACATTGCTCCAGTGATTTTAAATTTATGGGTTCTGCCCTTTAGCCAGTTTGCAACCCATCTAGTGACATAAGGGTTTACTTTTAAGCTGTTTAGCTTATCTATGATGCCTGAGTGGGGTATTGTGTCGAAGGCCTTAGCCAAGTCCAGGTATGCTGTATGGACTGCTTTGCCCTCATCAATGGCTCTAATGACTGTTTCAAAAAAGTCAACCAGGTTTAAAAGGCAGGATCTGCCCTTTACAAAGCCGAACTGGGTGGGGTCAAGTGTCTGTAGGTCCCCTATGTTTCTGTTTATAAGTTTCATAATGATTCTTTCCATGGCTTTGCAGACCAGGCTAGTTAAGCTTATGGGGCAGTAGTTTCCAGGGTCTGTAGAGGCACCCCCCTTGTGGAGTGGGACCACTGTTGCTGTACGCCAGTGTTCAGGTACATATCCCGAAGTAAGGCTAAGGTTAAATAGCATTTTTATGCATGGGTTTAGCTCCTCTTGGAGTTCACGTAACACGCACCCCGGGATACCGTCAGGTCCCATTGATGCTGTGTTTTTTGCTTTGTTTAGGGCAGTTCTCACTTGGACATCTGAGATGACAGGGAGATTACATTCAGCTGGGATAAGTATTTCTTCTTTTGGGGTGAAGGAGGAGAAATTTGCACTGAACCTGTCAGCCAGAATGTTAGCAATATCTGTGGGTTCAGTGTATTTTTGTTGTTGTGAACCAACTCTGAGCATATCTGAGGGTTTCCGCCCAGGTTTCTAACATAGCTGAAGAAGGTTTTGTGGTTATCTTTAGTGTCCTTAGCAATTTTTCTCTCAAAGTTTGCCTTGGATGTTTTTATGAGAGAACGTAGTTTTCTGCTAATGTTGATCAGAGATGTCTTCCCTTCATGGGATTTCGCTCTGACATGCAGTAGCTTCCTTCTTTTGTTATACAATTTGTTTATGGCTGAGATCCACCAGACAAGACGCTTACATTTGGTGGAGAGGTACTTTGATTTGTTTGGGATTGCATGATCCATGCATTCTTGGAGATGTCCATAGAAAGCATTTGTGAAGGATTCGGCATTGTGGGATGTGGTATCCACTGGCACAGTGGGCTTAAAGGATACCATCTCGGTCTTAAGAAGAGTGAAGACTGCTTTTGAGAAGTTTTTCACTGTGGTCTTTTGTGCTGGGGGTGGAGGTGGGATTTGTATATCCAGGGTGATTAGTTTGTGGTCAGATCTCACTAGTGAGGGGTATACTTCCGGTGTGGAGCATTTTGTCCCCAAGTTTGTGATGATCAGGTCTAGTATATTATCTCCCCTAGTGGGAGAGGTGACTAGTTGTTCCAGTGCATTTGAATTTATGAATTCCAGGAACCTCTGGGCTAGGGTATTAGGGCTAGAATAATGTACCCAATCTATGTTTGAGTAGTTGAAGTCTCCCAGTATGATGGTATTTTGTGATACATTCATATCCTCCAATGTCTTTAGGAAGGCTGAGTGGGGTTCTTGAGATTGGGAGGGTGGTCTGTAACATGCTACCAGTTGTATAGCAGTTTTGCCTATGGTTAGTTGCACCTGTATGGTCTCTGCTGCTTCATGTGTTGCTACTAACCTGGAGGTGTGGGTGTCCTTTATAAATATGGACACTCCCCCTCCCTTTGTGGTTCAGCCTGGGTTTTGGGGCCGAAAAGCATGATACGAGGTATAGCCTGGTAGCACTGGGGTGCTCTCAGGAGCCTTGAACCAGGTTTCAGTTACTGCACAGATGTCGATGTTCTCCATGCTGAGGAGTGCATCAAGTGCCTGCATCTTGAGATTTAGACTTCTGGCGTTGAGCAGCATTACCCTTAGATTTTTCCATTTTTGTTTTCTAAGGAGGTTGGTTTGTCTTTTGAGCCTTGCCTGAAAAAGGCACTATGGGGGTGGCAAGAGCCTTAGCCAATATTTGGAAACCCAGTGGTGACAGGTGTAAGCCATCCCTTGCGAAGCAGCGTGGCTTGTCCAACATATCATCCCAGGCAGACAGACATTGGATCCCCTTAGAATGACACCAGTACTTGAGCCAATTGTTAAAGCTAATCATCTTGTCTTTGTATTGTGGTATCATTCTTGGTGAGGGCAAGATGCTGCTCAGGGTCAGGGTCATACCTGCCTGGGCTACATAATCAGAGAGCTCCTCTATGTCTCTTTTCATGTAGTCCAGGGAGGTATGTCTCAGGTCATTCACACTAGCATGGACAATGACGGAGTCATATTTGTACTTGCTTTGGAGTGACCTGAGTGCGTGTGTTATGTGGTGGATCCTAGCTCCCGATAGACAGCTCACAGTCACCTTCTTGTTCAGCCTGGTCAGTGGGACATCAGTGTGTCTGACTATGGAGTCACCTATTACTAGTGTATCAGGCAAGGTGTTTGGCCTTAAGGGCTGCGATTGGTCGACACACTGATTTATTGAAGTAAGTGTTGCATGTGTTTTGTTTTGAGGTGGTGGATTTTTGGATATCTGCTTTGGGAGCCTCTGTTGTTTTGGTAAGTTTTTTTATTAGAGCCTCCGAGTATGTCTTTGTGTTTTTTTATGTGTTTGGTTTGCAGTTGTGGTAGGTCTATGTGGGGCTGGGATTGTTGTGTGTGTGGTTGCCATCTCCTCCTGTCTGGTCATGCCAGCCCTGAGTTGAGAGAGTTCAGCCTCCAGTTTGGCTATATAGTTGCATCTCTCACATGTATTTGTGTTTGTTGGGAGGAGGAGAGGGTTGTCTGTGTACATGAGACAATTGTAGCATTGCCTCAAGATGCCCAGATTGACCAGCTGAACTGGAGACGACACCAGTAATCTACCACTCGACATGCTAGAACAGTATAAGGGAGTGGTATATCTTTAAGGGAAGTGGATATTCACAGGGGTGGTAAGTAGATGTAGTGCTTTACTTAGTACGAGAGTGCTTACTTAGTAGAGAAGTATTGAGAACAAGTGCTAGGCTTATAATATAGTGAGTAGTCTGGTTATACTAAGAGTAGAGCTTCCTTAAGGGAAAATTTGAAGAGCAGACTTGGCGGAGCCAGAAAAAGTTTAACCTTGTTTAACCGGCTATGCGCACAACCATGCAAAGCCATGCAAACACGGATTTTAAACAGTGAACTACAAAAGAGCTAGGAATGGTCCCAAACAACCAATTACTACAGCTTCTTGTGCTGAGGTCACTTCCCCCAAGGACAGGTAGGCTGCTCAAGGCTCCCCACTCCCACTGGTGAGCAAAGAAACTTCCTTCTATCCAAGTAAGGTAATGGACAACACAGGAACTACACCACAGCCCAGAATACAGCAATGCCTGTATACTGGTCTAAACTAGTCGAGGAAGGCGGGAAAACAAGGATTTTTTTTTTTTTTTTTTTTTTTGTAGAAACACACAGAAAATGCAGAGACAGTGATAAATTAGTTACACAGGCTAGCACACTTTAGTGGGCAGCCTCCACAGTTAAATTAAACAAACAAACAAGCAATCTTTCGATCAAATTCAACTAAAATGTAACTTTAAGTGCAGATTTTAAAATAATGCAGCAATCAGTTAAAAAACAGTTCAGGCTAGTTCAAGGTAAGCTACAGAAGCTATTTCAAGTGAAAAAAGCAAAGATACTTAAATCCAGAAGGTAGTGACTTTTCTGAGTTCCTGCTGCTAGGACCACTCTGTAAACCCACGTGGAGCTCGTCTGAGCAGTATAGCCAGAAAAACGCCCAGAGGCAGATTTTAAACAGTGAACTACAAAAGAGCTAGAAATGGTCCCAAACAACCAATTACTACAGCTTCTTGTGCTGAGGTCACTTCCCCCAAGGACAGGTAGGCTGCTCAAGGCTCTCCACTCCCACTGGTGAGCAAAGAAACTTCCTTCTATCCAAGTAAGGTAATGGACAACACAGGAACTACACCACAGCCCAGAATACAGCAATGCCTGTAAACTGGTCTAAACTAGTCGAGGAAGGCGGAAAACAAGGATTATTTTTGTTTTTGTTTTTGGTAGAAACACACAGAAAATGCAGAAACAGTGATGAATTAGTTACACAGGCTAGCACACTTTAGTGGGCAGCATCCACAGTTAAATTAAACAAACAAACAAGCAAACTTTCGATCAAATTCGACTAAAATGTAACTTTAAGTGCAGATTTTAAAATAATGCAGCAATCAGTTAAAAAACAGTTCAGGCTAGTTCAAGGTAAGCTACAGAAGCTATTTCAAGTGAAAAAAAGCAAAGATACTTAAATCCAGAAGGTAGTCACTTTTCTGAGTTCCCTGCTGCTAGGACCACTTTGTAAACCCATGTGGAGCTTGTCTGAGCAGTATAGTTAGGGGGTGTATTGGGGGTGTAGCCCCCACCTAGTTTGTTTTTTTTATTATATTTCACCGAAAGCTTTAAAACAATACATTTTAAACCATAGATATGCATACTTACAACACCAATGAATAACTCTTTCAGGAAGACAATAAATACCCAAAGTATATGTATGGATGCCAACTCTGAGATCACCATTCCTCGGTGGAAAGAGAATATTCTGAGGAATGGCATCTCAGACTTGGTATATACAAGTCCAGTCTTTTGGCCATTTGGTCTCCACATTTTAGGACTCACTCTAGCTAGTGCCAACATTTCAGATGGTTACTGATAAAACACCCCTAAAAGTAGACACAGTAGTCAGGGATTTGGGGCCTCATGTAGATAGTAACCTGGCTTTCGATGAACACATATCTAAATTTGCAAGAAAATAATTCTAAGTCACTTAACTTATAAGTAAGGGCATAGCATCTAGGTCCAGGGAAGTCATCATGTCACTGTACTCAGCCATCACCAGAGCCATCACTGAGTATAATGCCCCTTTCAGTATGTACCTGATCAGGCACATACAGCAACTGGAATGCCCACAGTGGCTCCTCACAAAAAAATACATGGTGTAAACACAATGCTCAATGAAGATTGCTTCAGCTCTACCTCTATGCTCTATGTCCTCGAGACTGTTGAGAGGCAATTTATGTCTGGCATACAAGGCATCCCTGGATCCTGCTCTGATGGACTTTTTGCATATCCAGAAAATGAATAGAACCAGAGCTACTAGATCTAAAGATTTCAACTTTGCCTGCAACTTAAACAGGACATGTTGGAGGGATGGGTAAGTATTTCAGAGTGTCCCCATTCTCTGGAATAGGCTTCCCATCCATGTAAATGGAAGCTTTTCCCTATTCCTATTAAAGAATAACATGGACCAGTGGATGGAAGTCAGAAATGCACCTCTGGTCTGACACCTATCTCTCTGATGGACATTGGCAGGCATTAAATTATACCCTAACTAGCATACACCCCTTAAAATAACCTCTAATGCACAATACCTCATTTGATACATTAGGGATGTATGGATAACCTTAGAAAGGGCCGAGTGGTTGCTGGCATAGTATATACCTATGAACCTATCCTCTTGTGGAGCTGTAAGATAGGACACTTATCACTGACACAACATGCTCCCCTGAAGGCTTTGATCATTGGTTTACATATTAATGCAGCACTGTTATGGGCTATGAACTGTATTGAGGATGCAGTTCTGCAAGGACCCCTTGGGACTAAATAGACATGCTAATACAACTGACACAGACTGCTATTCAGTGATGCCTAATCATGGAATAGCATTCAAATGTACCTGTATGTACCCAACCAGGCATATCAAACAGCTGGAGTGTTTGAAGAGATTCCTCACAAAAATAATGCATAGTGTAGTCAAAATATCCTTTGTAGACCACCTCAAAAGCTTATTCTTGTACCCGGTCTCCTACAGACTGCAAAGAGGTGATTTATGCCTGACCTACAAGTATCTGCTTATCAGCATTGAATGGACATGTTACACATTCACACAAAAGTTAAACTTTGGAAATATTCAACCCAGGGACCTCAACTTTGCCTGCAGCATAAATAAGATGTGTTGGAGAGACTGATCTGGAACAAGTTTCTCATTCATGTGACAGAAAGTTTTTCCCTACACTTATTCAAACACAACTGAGATCAGTGGATGGGGAATTGTAAATTTACCTACGGCCTTGCAACTATGTCCCAGTTAGAAAGAAAGACCTTGTAAATGCTCAGCCACCAACTCCCAAGTTATAGATACCCTATACAAAGCTTATGGGATCCAAACCAGTCCATTACATTTGGGTAGCATGGATAGGCTTAATAAAGGGCCTTTAGGGTCATTATCCAAGTAATCACTATGATCCTATGAAAAGTAAAGTACGTGTGACCATCGAAATATGTGCAGCTTACAACAAGCAGGATGGCTCACTCCATCAATGCAGAATGCAGTATACAGTGTCAAGAAGGAGATCTAAAATTAGGGAAAGAATCCCTATCATTTAATTGCTGGAACCTGTGTTCTGAGAGACTGCTTTTCAATCTATCTATGAATATACAGAACTGAGTATATATTTTTTGGTTTTAGAGTTTGCTAATTGTTGCTTAGATTTCTGTTGAAACTGTTGTCTCCCTGTTCTGAGAGACTGCTTTCCAATCTATCTGCAAATATATAGAGCTGAGTATATGTTTTTGGTTTTAGAGTTTGTACTGTTAGTTGGTGCTTAGATCTCTGTTTAAACTGTTTTGTCCCACCCACTCTCCCTATTTTTGGTTTGTAGTTTAAATTTGGTGGCTTTTGCAGTTGCCCGCCCCACTGCAGATTTGATCTGGGACACTCCCCCAGTCCCATCTCTTTACAACATTCTATCTAATAAACTCTTTCTGCACTTGCTTTTAGTCCTTTTCAATTGAATAGCATTTTTTAAACTGTGTTTGGTCTAATATTGCTACATACTCAAGTGTGCTGGCTTACACTGCATGTGAATTGTTTTTACTACTTTTCTATAAAAAAAAAAACTGTAAGCCTGTTTCCTACCTTTCCAGTAACTATGTTCCAGATACAGATTTGCTGTATCCACTACTGTATGCAAGCTTCTGAGCCCCCCAAGCCTTTCTGTGTTGGAGGGAAGCCTTCTAGCTTATCAGTGGGAGTGGTAAGCACTAGGTAACCTGTCTACCACATAAGGAGTAGTTCTGGCCCAGAAATTGTAGTTATTGGCCATTTGGGCAATCTCTTCCATCTCTCTCAACTTTCTGATTTGAAGCCTGCATTTGCACTTGTTTCCGTCCTGTAATTCGTCTAGTGCAGATACAGATTCTTAGTTTTAGCAATTAAATGTGCTTATTCATGCTCAGCACTTGTTCAGAACTTGTAAGTACTAAATAAGCTACTAATTACTATAGCACTAAACCTTCCTCATTAGCTAGAGGAAAACAGTTTTGTACCTACTTTTCTCACTTGCTTAGAGAAAAACAGCTCTTGTACTCACTTTCCTCACTTATCTAGAGGAAAATAGTTTTTTATTCAGGCATGTCCAGGGGTCAGCTCCCAGTGTTATCTCCTGTCTATCTGATGAATCTGGGCATCTTGAGGCAATGTAGAAATTACCTGATGTACACAGACAACCCTCTCCTCCTACCACCCAACACTACAACCTGTGAGGGATGCACTTATCTAGCCAAACTGGAGGTAAAGCTCTCTCTCCGACCAAGACTGAACTTGACAGTCATGAGGAGAATGTAAACATTTGCACCACACCACACTCATCACATAGTCTCACTAAATATACATCACCAAAATCCACACATAGTAACACAAAAACATTCACGGAGGCTCTCAATAATAATCTGTGTAAGCAACAGAGACCTCCAAAGCAGAAACGCAAGCAACCTCCATCACTCAACACAACCCAAATGACACATAGCCCACAGATTCGGTGTGCCACTCAACCACAGCCAATAAAGCAAAGCAACGTACCCAACACACTAGTCATAGGTGACTCTATAGCCAGGCACACTGATGTCCCACTCACCAGGCTAAATAAGGAGAAGGTTACTGTCAGCTGCCTATCGGGTGCCAGGATCCGCCACATAACCCATACACTCAGGTCACTTCACAATAAGTACAAATATGACTCTGTCATTGTCCATGATGGTGTGAATGACCTGAGATGTACCTCCCTGGACTACATGAAAAGAGACATGGAAGAGCTCTCCGATCTTGTAGCCCAGGCAGGTATGACCCTAGCCCTGAGTAGCATTCTGCCATTGCCCAGAATGATACCACAGTACAAGGATAAAATGATTGACTTTAACAACTGGCTAAGCTTCTGGTGTCATTCTAAGGGGATCCAGTATCTGTCTGCTTGGGATGACATGGTCGACAGACCATGATGCTTTGCCACAGATGGCCTGCACCTGCCACCCATGGGATTCTGGATACTGGCTAAGGCTCTTGCTGCCCCTATGGTGCCTTTTTAAGGCAAGGTTCAAATAACAAATTCACCACCATAACAGGAACAGGCAAGCAAAAACTGAGGGCAATGCTACTCAATGCTAGAAGTCTAAATCTCAAAATGCACTCACTCGAGGCACTCCTTAAAATGCAGAACATCGATATCTGTGCAGTGACTGAGACCTGGTTCAAGGCTCCAGAGAGCACCCCTGCACTACCAGGCTATAACTCATACCACACTTTTCAGCCATGTAACCTGGACTGAAACACCAAAGGCGGAGGTGTGTCCATATTCATTAAGGATATCCACACCTCCAGGCTAGTTGCTCAGCATAATGCATCCGAGGTTATCCAAGTGCAACTAACTCTGGGCAAAACTTCAATCCAAATTGTAGCTTGCTACAGATCCCCCACCATGCCCCAGGATTCCCACTCCTCTTTTCTTAATGTACTGGAAAATATTAGGGTTCAACCAAACACCCTAATAATGGGTGGCTTCAACTACCTCACCATTAACTGGGAAAACTACTCGTGTACCAACTCCTTAGCACAACGCTTTCTGGAATTCATGAACTCCAATGCCCTGGATCAACTTATCCACACCCCCATCAGGGGCAACAATATCCTAGACCTAGTCATTACCAACATGAGTGACCGGTGTTCTACACCTGAAGTCAACTCCTGGTTGGTCCGATCCGACCATAAGCTAATCACCCTTGATATCCACATCCAGTCCCCACCCCCCATTAAGTAAACCACAGTAAAAAAAATTTCCAAAGCCAACTTCATGCTTCTTAAGACAGCAGTGGTGAACTTCATGACACCCTTGCAGATGGACAATACAGTTACAACTGCTGAATCCTACACAAATGCACTCTATAAGCACTTACACGAGTGCATGGATCGTGCTATCCCAAACAGAACCAAGATGCTATCCTCCAAAAAAAAGGAAGCCAATCGGGTGGTCCCCTGCCATAAATAAACTGTACAACAGAAGGAAGAAACTGTTGCAAAAGAGAGTAAAATCCCATGAGAGGAGGAGCTCCCTGGTCAGCCTCAGTAAGAAGCTGAGATTCTTTATAAGATCCTTCAAAGCTAGCTATGAAAACAAAATTGCCACTAATTCTAAGGACAATGACAAAGCATTCTATAGCTATGTCAAGAATCTCAGTTGCAACACCCAGATCTGCTCTGAGTTACAGCACAAAGGCATGAAAATTACAGAACCAACTGATATTGCCAACATCCTGGCAGATAGGTTCAGTGCTATCTTTACGCCCCCTCTCACCCCCTAAATGGCCCATATCTATACAGGAAGAATGCAGAGTTCCTGTAATCACAACTACGCAGGTAAAAGCTGTACTCTCTAAAGCCAAAAAACACAGCATCCATGGGACCTGACAACATCCCAGGCTGCATTTTACATGAACTTCAGAACAAACTGGCTCCCCACTTAAGCACCATGTTCAATAATAGCCTTGCATGAGGCTTTGTGCCCACTGAATGGTGCACAGCAACAGTTATCCCACTCCACAAAGGGGGAGCCACCACTGATCCCGGGAAGTATTGACCTATTAGCCTGATGAGCCTGGTCTGCAAGGCCATGGAACATATCATCATGGAACTCATAAACAAAGACATTGGTAACCTCCAAACTCTGGATCCCAACCCAGTTCGGGTTTGTGAAAGGCAGATCATGCCTCCTGAACCTGATCGACTTCTTTGAGGCAGTCACCAAAGCCGTAGATGAGGGTATGGTGGTTCACACAGCCTATCTTGACCTCGCTAAGGCTTTTGACACCATCCCCCCATTCTGGAATTATAGCTAAACTCACTAAACTAGGTATAAATCTCTATGTCACAAGATGGGTTGCCAGCTGGCTCACTGACAGAAGCCACACTGTAAAAGTTGCAGACTCCAAATCTGACCTCAAAGCAGTGACAAGTGGAGTACCACAGGGTTCCATCCTGGGACCTCTGCTGTTTGGTATCTACTTCTCTGAAGTACAGGCTAACACAGAAGGTCTCTGGCTAATGAAGTTTGCAGATGACTGCAAACTAGGAGCCATAGTCAAGTCCTCAAATGATGTGGACATCCTACAGAAGGGCCTCGCTGAGACAGATGCCTGCTGACAGAGCCAAGGCCTCAAGCTCACTGCCAAAAAGTGCAGTGTCATCCCCCTTGGTAAAAACTCTGTACCCATGAACTACCTCATAGGCAGCAATCTACTTAACACCAAATGTGTGATAAGAGACCTTGGGACCCAGGTGGACAGTAGTCTCTCCTTTGATAGTCACATTGCCACAGTAGTCAGGAAGTCCTTCTACATGGCACACCTCATCAGAAAAGGGTTCTCATCCATGAAAAAAGAGTTCATCGTTACCCTCTACTCGACACTCATTAGACCCATTATAGAGTACAATGCCCCTTTTGGAATGTACCTCACAAGGCATCTGCAGCAGCTGGGAAGGCCACAGAAGTACCTCACAAAGAGGAATACTGGCCTCAAACAAATGTCCTACACTGACCACCTCAAAAAACTCCAGCTTTACTCCGTAGCATATTGCCTACTCCTAACATATAAAGCTATGTCAAACCCAGAGCTGTTGGACATGCTACACCTAAAGAAATCCCAATCCCTCTGAGCCACACGCTCTAGGGACCTAAGCCTTGTCACTACAATAAACAAGACATGCTGGAGGGATAGATTCCTGTCTCAGAGACTTCCCATATTCTGGAACAGGCTACCCATCTATATCAAGCAAAGTTCTTCATTAGCACTCTTCAAGAAAAATCTTGATGAGTGGATGGGAAAAAGGAAATACACCCTGCGGATCACTTCTGTGTCTCTGCTCGACAGTGGCACAGGAAAATAACTTTCTTGGGTGGCGTAAGCCAGGGAACCTTGTTGGCTAAGCTTACATAGGCCCTTGGGTTGATACCTTAGTACCTACCTATGAACCTATGAACCTATGACATACACTATCAATGCAGAAGACTTGCATAGTATGAGATGAAATAATCTGGTACTATAATTACAAGTCAGCCTGCAGAGGTCCAGATGGGCAGTACCTGAACTGGTAGTGCAAGACATATTTCCTTATTTGGTCAGGCATATAGAATCTAACAATGTCCTGCTAGAACAGATCATATTTACAATTAGGTGAAGGCGTTTGTATGTTCGATGAACACTAGAATATACCATATGTGCACCAAGGTGAAGGTGTTTGTATGTTCTATGATCACTAGAATATACCATATTTACACCTAGGTGAAGGCATTCATATGTTCTATGATCACTAGAATATACCATATTTACACCTAGGTGAAGGCATTTGTATGTTCTATGATCACTAGAATGTACCATATTTACACCTAAGTGAAGGCGTTCATATGTTCTATGATCACTAAAATATACCATATTTACACCTAGGTGAAGGTGTTCATATGTTCTATGATCACTAGAATATACCATATTTACACCTAGGTGAAGGCGTTCCTATGTTCTATGATCACTAGAATATACCATATTTACACCTAGGTGAAGGCGTTCATATGTTCTATGATCACTAGAATATACCATATTTACACCTAGGTGAAGGCGTTCATATGTTCTAGGATCACTAGAATATAAATGCACAGTGCTCTGGTGGGTCTAGGAATAGGAATGAGAAGACATTGGACAGGTTACCTCTGCCAAACCATATATTCCACACTACAGCCTTGCTTCCTTTGATTCTGTTTGCTTCCTGGGAGGGAGGTTACAAAATTAAAGCTCTTTTGTTATCATTTCACATAAAAAACTTTAATGAAGTCCTGTGTGTTTCCCCTCACTATTTTCATATTAGTACAAAAATGTTAGTTAAAGGCTTAGGAATAAGGTGTAAAAGATTTAGCAAATTTTATGCTATTCAATGTAATTTTTGGCAATCAGATTTTCAGTTACTTCAATAATTTTCCACATGACAAAGGTCTGTAGCTGAACTTTTTATTTTTATTGCTCCACCTTTCTAACTACTTCTGAAGTGATCAGCAACAGAGGGCCTGGGCCATCATTCACGTATAATGTGTTATGCTGAGGGGCAATTTGCTTTCCATAAGCAGAAGTAATATCAGTTTAGTAGAAGAATAAATAAATAAATAATTGGCATGTGCAAGTTTCAGACAGAATTCTTTCTCGAGGGGTTATATATAGTTGTGAGTCCCACATTAAGTACATGATTTATTGTTATTAATGCTATTACTATTAATATAGTTATTCAATTAGCAAAATATAACAAATCAATGTTGGGTATTTCTCATAACTAATAAAAGCTGGCATAAACAAAGTTGTTTAGATGCAGGTAGTAGAACTGTATACAAGCCACTCATACTTCAGAAAAAGAAATACAAGTGCAAAGGGAAGTGGAAATGACCACAGATGGGAAAAATGTATGAATCAGGACTCTGCTGATCAGCACTGCCTGGAATGTATATATAGAATGTGTAGAACTGCAATGCTAGCTAAAGAGTGATACAACATAGACGCTCCTTTTAAGCACTTCCTTATTCTGTCCATCTTCAGTAAATCCTGTTAAACAGGAAAGCAATTTAAGGCAAGACATTTATTGTTCAGATGAGATGGCAGTAAACAGATTACACAATATGAAAACATGTGAAATCAAACTAACATGGCAGAACTACAGACTTTCAGTAGACAAAACTGATAGCTTCTGGAAAATAGTTTCCAAACATAATTCATATC
The DNA here is from genome assembly GCF_019279795.1 of Protopterus annectens. Classification (NCBI taxonomy): domain Eukaryota; kingdom Metazoa; phylum Chordata; order Ceratodontiformes; family Protopteridae; genus Protopterus; species Protopterus annectens. Next base: position 85,368,754 of record NC_056750.1, read on the forward strand.
CTTAATTGACAGTAGAATGGTGCAATCATCATTCAGAGACTGCTGATAGCGATTACATCTCTGCATATTCTCATACACTATAGTACTTTTCCATAATTTAATCCATGCAGTAATTTCCCTTTATGCAAATGATTCCACATTTATTGCAAAGTTTGTAAATACACAAGTGCGCACAATAAAGACATATTATTCAAGCAATAACCACGGTACTGTGGTTTGATCACAAGGGTGAAACCTGAGTGATTCAACAAAGCCAACCATTGTTAAATCCTGATATACCCAGAGCCATTAGTGGGTTACTGTTGCTATACAATGACATTGTTTAAGAAAGAAGTTACTTACCTTTCTTAAATAACTTTTTGTAACAGCACTATAGTGTTCCTCCACGTTCTTGCTTGTTTATTCATGTGCTGAACATGCATATAGGAGTTCTGTCCCCATGCTTGTACAGAAAATCAATGCAGTGCAGGAAAAGCAACATAGAAACCAGAATCCCTGCTGCTGTTTTTTCACTTGAGATTTTACAATGGACAGCACAGAAATAGAAGGAACATCAGATATGTTTCTGTTCTTTGTTTTTGATAACGGTGCTGATTTTTCTTCTTTCTCATACTGTCCGTCAGCACATAGCAGTATAAAGCCCAGCTGCTAAATGATACGTCAGCGGACAGACGTTATTCTTTTGGTGTATGCTCAATTTACAACTGGCACACTGGGCCCGCTCAGCATGCGTTTTTGAATACAAAAGAGCCATCATTATATAATTGTTTTTAACTGCTTCTCTCAAGCAAACAGTGCTCCATAATACTCCTTTTTCTTAGAGCAAAGCAGAACTCCGAGTTTAAGCTAAACTTGCAGCCTGTAGTTGCTGTACCCCTGCCTCACAGAATAAAAACATGTTTTATGATCTGAAATTCAGAAATCCATTTGACAGGTGCAATACCTGAAATAATTTTACTAAAAAAAATCCATTCTGACACTTATATTTTTTGATATTTTAATAAATACTCAACACTATCAGAAAACCAGAAATAATCCAGCTGTGAGTGTATAAAATAACTAAATAAAATAACACTGAAGGCTACAGAGGACCACCACACTTTAGTGTAACCAGTTTTATTCAATGCTTTCGCCAGACAGACTTCTTCAGAAATACAAACCACACTCTAAAACAAGTGAATATATATTAAAACCACACCTTAACAATTAATCAATTAACTCATTTAAAACTTGTAAAACATGTAAAAAAGAAGACACTTGAATACTTAATGCACAAAATTGTTAGATAACCAACTTTCTTTCTGATAAAAGCATTTTATATTAACCATCTCATTTAAAGCAGGGGGATGGTCTGCACCCCAGTTTTAATTGCCATAATGTTTATCTTTTTTCAACTCTATTTTTTTAAATTTCCTCCCCTCAAATCTCTATCTATCTGTTCTAAAACAGAAAAAGTAAACTTTTTAAATGCACTACAATCCACTGAGTGTCTATATAAAGCATTATTTGTGTCTTTAGTCCTGATAGCATAATAATGTCCCCTTATACTCGTATTTAAATTCCTGCTTGTCACGCCTATATAATAGGCAGGACATCCAGAACATAATGCGATATATATAATATTGGAAGTGTTACAAATGAATCTACCCGGTATACTTATAATATTCATAACATGATATAAACTACTGTATGGTCCTTCATGTATGTATCGGCACATCTTGCAACTAAAACATTTATACATGCCTTTAGGTCCGTCACTAACAGGAAGAGATAACTTAGTATCTTGCCTTCCCAGCAAACTTTTAGTATTATTATTTCCCCTGTTGTATACAAAACATGGTGCTTTCCCCAAAATATCATTTAAATCACTGTTGCCTGAAAATATTTTCCAGTTATCTTTGATAACTGACATCAATACTCAACACTGCTCTGCAGTTAATAACTTAAACAACAGTGAATAAGTCATTTAAAGACATTGTTGGTATTATATAAGACCATCTTACCCAAAGCCACATTTAGAACATATTTCATAAATAAAATCACATTAAAAGTGAATGTATTTTTGAAGATATTCCTCAGTTCTACATATTCTCCCAGCACTGACATTGGAGAAACACTAACTGATGATTTGGGGGCAGGCTGTATGTAGTATGTACTATAAAAATACTCCAAATAAGCTGTTGTTGAAAAAGTCTCTAAACCATAGAACATAACATTTTAAATGGAACCAACTGGCAATGGCATACCTGTATTGCAACAGCTAACCCTATACTATTACATAATTAAAATTTCCCTGAGGCAGGCAAAGAGACAAAAGTGTCACCTCTGTGTAACAACACATTGCATAATGCAAATGATAGTTGGCAAACCCTAGTGATATCTTTAGGTATTTTTCTAGGATCATCCCAAGTGATGCCTCCAGGCATATAATACTTTACCTTCATGTTTACATGTCACATACAAGCTAATAAAATATTTAATATTAAAGCTTATATTTTGAGAAATACGAATGCACTGCTACATGACCTCTCTCTAGTTCATATTAACTAATGTTCATTCACTAAATATGCATATTACCATAATTTTCACATATTTGTAAGTATTTCAATAACTAAGAAACACAGAATTGCTTAGGCTCATATCAAATATCACAGTGGGATGAACAAAGATGTTACTGATTGTATATGTGTTTAGCCATTTACTGACACATTCCTGGATGTTTACAAAATAGAAAAAAATTACTGTGCTTATTGTAATGTAGAACATCCATTTTAAGTTTTGTGTAAATGTAATGCTGTGACTGGACAGAAAAGTTTTCTATTTATACTTTTAATAACATGGTTCTAGGCATATGATCATTTGTTACTACTGTGAATTCACATCTTGATATTGTCAAAAGGCTTATTGGAAATTACAGCACAACTTTCATTAGCTTCAGTGGGAAATTCCATAGGTGAGGGTATATAGAGAGAATGTGTAAAGCTGACAAAAGAAATAATATAAAGTAACAAACTATAGCGGGAAAAGTGTTATAAATCAATGAAAAACAATAAATGTACGCACTATGACTGGACAAAAACAGGTCCACAGATAAATACTGATTCCTGAAAAGATGGCAATGCCTGTAACTAGCATCTGAAAGTCAGATCCCAGGATTGTATAAGCCACACTGGATGTGGTTGCAGTTAAGTTAAAATGGAGCCAGACACAGATTCTGCATTATCTGTAGTTGCAGCTGCTGATTATGACAGACTCTGTCTAAATCTTCTCTACATATGACCAGTGATGCTCAAATCATATGCAGGAGGAAAGGTAGTTGTTAAAAGACAAGATAACAGCTGATGCATCTTACGTAAGAAAACATTTTTTGGAACAGAATGTGGTATACAATGGAGGTTTGGTGCTAATTAAATGAGAGCTGCTGAGAAAAAAAAATAATTGGGCTAGAACAGTCAAAAGGCTAAATGAATCAATATCGGAAAATGTAACCAGGGTGCAGACTTTCTCAGGTGACCACAGATTCAAAAGATATTTTCAAGGGAAGTACTTGCAATCCAATGGCTCAGGCTATAATAAAAATGCTATACCAGAATTTACAGTGCCAGTTCGGTGTCATATGCAATGAGACCAAAGGTGAACCCAAATTGAGATATGTGGAGAAGTCAAACATTTTGACAAACATGGAGCAGAGTGAATGAACCACAGTTATTGCCCTAGTAATAAAGGAAGGCTGGAGATATAATGCATTTGCATGGACTTTATGGTAACCCTTAACTATGAGGTCTATCCTGTTCAATATACACTCCCTTGCACTGAGGAAATATTTGCTTTCCTGGTTGGGGGGATACTTTTTAGGTGACAATTCAACTAAAAGATTCTGACCATGACCAATGACAAGAGCTTGTTTCAGTACTTGCTTTCAGTACAGCATTTACTCCAGTAATTTACCAAAGAGCTACAGATCAAGTTTTAGAAAGCCTATCTGGGACATGGTGCTACCTTGATGATCTTATGTAGATGGGATGACATTATAAAAACCATCTTTAATACCTGAAAAAGGTGTTGCCAGACTGAGTGAAAGTGAACTGAAAACAGCGAGGACTTCCAAGATGGCTGCACACTGATGAACAGCTCTCCCAGTGTGAAAAATGAAACAGAGAAATAACAGCTAGTCAGTTTGCCAGCTTGAATAAAATTCAGTTACTGGCTAGTAAGTACATTGCCTTGATGGCAACAAAGAACACATTTTGAGAACCTGAAAGAAAATTAACTAGAAAAGGTGAGGAGAAAACACTGACTGGGAAGAATCCTGCAGCTGTTCAGCAAAAAGCAGTTCAAGCTCCAGCTTTGGTACAAGGGATGGATTCCAGTAATTTATAGGACAAAATAAATCAAATATACTTAGAGGTGATTACAGCAAATGAAACATTGAAGCAGAATATCAACACAAATAAAACAATGAAAAAATACAAGATGCTTTAACTAGCTATTCAGATGAACTGATAAAACAGCAAAAATCAGAAAACCTGGCCATAAGATAAAGCAGCCAAGACCTGTATTAGTAAAAATGTAATCAACCAGCAGAAAGACTTGACCCTGACAAAACTGGGAAAACTGGAGACAGCAGAGTGTTTGTAGAAAATGAGAAGCAAATTTATCCCAGCAATTAGGGAATGCCAACAGAGAGTTATGAAATGTAAGCTTCTGTATCCAGCTCTTTTCAGACTTTTTTTTCTGGAGGCTCAAAACCAATTCTGATGCAGAATAAGCTAAGGAACACACACAAAAGTTTATCCACCAAAAAGTGGGCCATCAAACAGAATGGGACTCTGCTATGCAGAATAAGCTAAGGAACAGACACAAAAGTTTATCCACCAAAAAGTGAGCCATCAAACAGAAGGGACTCTGCTATGCAGAATAAGCTAAGGAACAGACACAAAAGTTTATCCACTAAAAAATGGACCATCAAACAGAATGGGACTCTGCAATGCAGAATAAGCTAAGGAACAGACACAAAAGTTTATCCACTAAAAAGTGGGCCATCAAACAGAAGGGTCTCTGCTTCTCATTCTTCTGACAATAAAGCTCATAGAGAGACTTCGCCAGTGGAATTGTTTATAATGTCCCAAAGAAAACTACTTGATGGACAGAAGAAAAAAAAAAGAGGACTTCACTAGAAAAATCAGGAGTACCTTGGACTTGAACCAGACTCTGGAGTTGGGAGATGTAGATGAACAGGAAGAAGACCAGCAACACTGACATTAGTGAAAAAATGTCAGATTATAAAGCATTAATCACATTTGTGAAATATGGCTTTGCAAGGAAAATGTAACAGAGAAAGACTGGATTTTGTTGACTTAGTTAAACTTGTGGGTGGTCTGTAAAGTATATACCCCAATGTGAGGATATCAGATATTATTATCTGTACTAGCATGTCTGACTGCAGTGTTGGTAATACTTGTAAATTATTGTAAGTTACCCTATGTTGTATATGCCAGCATGACTAGCTATAGTTTTGTAAATAAATTTATGTTTTTGTGTGTTTCTTTGATTTGTGTAAGATGTTTGAACCAAACAGTGTTCTTCTGGCTGACCAAATGTACATGTCTTTTAAAAAGAATTATGAATGCAGGTTGTGCCAGTCAGCTGACCTGAAGGTGATGTCATCATGTGTCAGAGCTGAAAGAAATGGAATCTCTACAGCAGCTGTTTTTGTTTACTTTTCCAAAGTCTAAAATGAGAAAATAGAATTCTCATTGTGACTTTTAAAAGATTCTGCAATAAAAACAGGTTCTGAGTGTAGTTCAGTTGAGTTCAGTTGAGTTGCAGCAGTTGTTCAGTAGTCAGTGGTTGCTTTTCCAGATCGGTATTTATCACTCAAGAGATTTTTTTTCAGAGCTGTTCAGCAGAAATAATAGGATTTGCTATTGCAGTTGCTGAGGACTGGACAACAGCCTGAAGAGAGGACATATATTCTTCTTTTGCCTGCAGAAGTAAGAGTATCATCTTGCCTTGCTGACTTAAGAAGATTAGATATGAGCAGTTAATCTTTAGACAGTTAGGAAGCTACAGTTATATAGAGGTTTTCATCATTCAGTATGAAACCTATCCTTCAGTGTTATTTTCATAATTCTTGTGTGTGAAACTCTGTGGTCTATTGAAACCAGTTATTCAGTGTATATATGTTTTAACTAATTTTTATTTATTAAATATTTTATTACCTTCTATTGCATCTGGTTATTTAGAAAGTACTTTTAGTAACCTGAGAGTGTTTATGCTTATTGTGATAACACCAGGGCTACTCCAAAAAAGCCTTACTGCTTGAATTATATGATACCTTACATATCAAGATTTATTTTACCCAGTATAATTAACCACCCCTTTTGAAGAGTATCATAGTATTTTGACTTTTGGCAGCATTACTGTGTAATTTGGGAAAGAGAACATAGCAGGTAAATCTGTGCCAGTCTTTCCCAAGAGTGTTTGTATATGTGATTATCAAATATTTAAGAGTGAGTGTGTCAAATACCTAGGACTGGGACACAGTGCTCTGCAGTGGGTAATGTGAAAACATATTTGGAGAACTGGGGTGTAGCATATAGTCCATTCCCAGGTTTGGAGCCTGTTCCTGGTGTACTCTTAGGGGAAATTGTGTGTTCTATCCCTGCTTTCAGTGATGCTCCCTTACTGGAAACAATGGTGAGGATTGAGACTCCTTAGTTACTGCCCTGGGTTTAAGTAAGGGGCTGTTATAAATACTTTATGTCATTAATGTTTTATAGGACACTAAAAGGAAAAAAGTAACTAAGTAAAACAATTTTTGTTCTTAGTATTTGTATAAAATATTTTATGATATAAACTAAATGTTATATAGTAAATCGTTTTTATGTAGTGTGTGGTCAGGGATATTCTAAATGTGGGGGTGGGATGATTTTTATCAGTGATTGTTGTAAGTGATGAAGGTATTAAAGCAAACATACTTTTTTAGTTGTAAGAAGTATAAGCTTTACAACTAGAGAGAAGTATGGCTGGACAAATGCAATTTTAAGTTAATATGCCTAATTATGGACTGCTAATGTGGGGACAGGGGTTGTGGTGGAATGTAAAAGTGCACTGATTATATTATCTTATATCTAGAGTTGAGATGTTTTCTCTTATTTTTGTAAAAGTGAATATCTGGATTAATGCTTTTCACTTATCCTAAAAATATGTTTTCTGTAAGAAAGCAGGCTTGAAAGTAAGACAAAATAATGAAAGCCATGAGAAGTTCAAAGGTCCTTGCATATGCAATAATATTAGCTTGTTTTTTCTTTTAGCGAGTGTTCAGTGGGAGTCAAAAAGTCTGCATCTGAAGGCAGTTGTATATTCTGTCCTGTTCTGTGTGAAGCTGACAAAGATTCTTTCATGCATCTGCAGAGTTAATAGATTTTTTTTCATTGCTGACCATGTTTCTATGTGATGAACTGTCTGCAGGGGCAAGTGATTACTCCTGAGAGTTGCCTGAGAGTACCATGGGAAATATATGTAATGGTACAATGACAAGCAGTTCAGTAAAAAATAATGTTTGAAATTATTGGAAGTGAATAAGATCTAGCATCTTCCTTAGCAGTCAATACTTTGACGCATTTAATAGAACAAGGTATAATTTCATTTTATTTAAAGACAGCCAGTGCACTTTTCTTAGGGCTAAACAATGATGTTTTCTGAAAGTCCACAAGCTGGTTTCACATTTGGAAGGGGAAAAGAGATAAGAAAACAACATACCCCAGTCAGTGTAAGTGGGAGCACAGGCTGTAAATTTTTCTAAGTTAGTAGGTGATGGAGGTATTCTGAAAATATATTTAGTTTTTTTGAGTTTTTTTTTATTAAAACAAAACATCTTGGAAAATGTGGCATAAGTTCAAATGGAGATGATACGAAACAACTCAGTCTGCCAAACATTAGTGTGCTCATGGAACACAAAAGTTGGAAATACACATTCAAAAAAGTTGTCAGGTATAATAGGTAGGAACAATAAGTTCTTATCACAACCTCTACCCACCCCACAAAAGAATGCCACTACTCCGCTTCCATTTCTCACCACCTATACCAGTCCAACAATCTTCTTCTCTTTAACAGAAAAATTCCAGCAACCCCTAAAAACTCTCACACCCATTACTTTCTCAATCAACACTCTGTACCTATGCTTAACCTCAGCTCCAGCAGTCCTAACAAACTGCTATCCCTTCTATTTGGCCTAATCTCCATCAAACTCTCTGCTGATATTCACCCTAATCCTGGACCTCCTACTAACCAAAAAACAACCACCTTCCTACTCCTATACCCTCCACTCACAAGTCTCTCCCCCTCGCTACTATTAATGCCCAAAGCCTATGCAATACACTTCCCAACCTCCATGCTTGGCTCTCCCACAACCAGCCTGACATCTTATCCATTTCCAAAACCTGGCTCAAACCTCATGTAAAGGACTGTCAAATCCCCCTCCCCAACTATAAAATCATCAGAAATGACAGAACTCAAAAGAAGGGAGGTGGGGTAGCCCTGCTATTTTGCTTATCTGTCCTTCTACCCTTCTCATCCTCAATACCTCAGTTTTCTACAGCATGAATAACCCTGGCCCTCCTAAAGATTAACAACCATAAAAACATAGCGATAGCTGCCCTGTACATACTACCAGGTAACACTATCCCCATAATAACCCTGCCCCTCCTAAAGATTAACAACCATAAAAACATAGCGATAGCTGCCCTGTACATAATACCAGGTAACAATATCCCCATAATAACCCTGCCCCTCCAAAAGATTAACAACCATAAAAACATAGTGATAGCTGCCCTGTACATACTACCAGGTAACACTATCCCCATAATAACCCTGCCCCTCCTAAAGATTAACAAACATAAAAACATAGTGAAAGCTGCCTTGTACATACTACCAGGTAACAATATCCCCATAATAACCCTGCCCCTCCTAAAGATTAGCAACCATAAAAACATAGTGATAGCTGCCCTGTACATACTATTAGGTAACAATATCCCCTTAATAACCCTGCCCCTCCTAAAGATTAACAACCATAAAAACATAGTGATAGCTGCCCTTTACATACTACCAGGTAACAATATCCTCATAATAACCCTGCCGCTCCTAAAGATTAAAAACCATAAAAACATAGGGATAACTGCTCTGTACATACTACCAGGGAACAATATCTCTATAATAACCCTGCCCCTCCTAAAGATTAACCACCATGAAAACATAGTGATAGCTGTCCTGTACATACCACATAGTAACAATATCCCCATAATAACCCAGCCCCTCTTAAAGATTAACAACCATGAAAACATAGTGATAGCTGCCCTGTACATACTACCAGGTACAATATCCCCAAAATAACCCTGCCCCTCCTAAAGATTAACAACCATAAAAACATAGTGATAGCTGCCTG
>NC_056750.1:85378698-85411198 GCF_019279795.1 Protopterus annectens
AACCATAAAACATAGTGATAGCTGCCCTGTACATACTACTTGGTAACGACATCCCCATAATAACCCTGCCCCTCCTAAAGATCAAGAAACATAAAAACATAGTGATAGCTGCCCTGTACATATTACCAGGTAACAATATTCCCATAATAACCCTGTCCCTCCTAAAGATTAAAAACCATAAAACATAGTGATAGCTTCCCTGTACATACTACCAGGTAACAATATCCCTATAATAACCCTGCCCCTCCTAAAGATTAACAACCATAAAATATAGTGATAGCTGCCCTGCACATACTACCAGGTAACAATATCCCCATAATAACCCTGCCCCTCCTAAAGATTAACAACCATAAAACATAGTGATAGCTGCCCTGTGTATACTACCAGGTAACAATATCCCCATAATAACCCTGCCCCTCCTAAAGATTAACAACCATAAAACATAGTGATAGCTGCCCTGTACATACTACCAGGTAACAATATCCCCATAATAACCCTGCCCCTCCTAAAGATTAACAACCATAAAAACATAGTGATAGCTGCCCTGTACATACTACCAGGTAACAATATCCCCATAATAACCCTGCCCTCCTAAAGATTAACAACCATAAAAACATAGTGATAGCTGCCCTGTACATACTACCAGGTAACAATATCCCCATAATAACCCTGCCCCTCCTAAAGATTAACAACCATAAAAACATAGTGATAGCTGCCCTGTACATACTACCAGGTAACAATATCCCCATAATAACCCTGCCCCTCCTAAAGATTAACAACCATAAAAACATAGTGATAGCTGCCCTTTACATACTACCAGGTAACAATATCCCCATAATAACCATGCACTCCTAAAGATTAACAACCATAAAAACATAGTGATAGCTGCCCTGTACATACTACCAGGTAACAATATCCCCATAATAACCCTGCCCCTCCTAAAGATTAAATCCATAAAAACATAGTGATAGCTGCCCTGTACATACTACCAGGTAACAATATCCTCATAATAATCCTGCCCCTCCTAAAGATTAATAACCATAAAACATAGTGATAGCTACCCTGGACATACTACCAGGTAACAATATCCCCATAATAACCCTGCCCCTCCTAAAGATTAACAACCATAAAACATAGTGATAGCTGCCCTGTACATACTACCAGGTAAAATATCTCCATCATAACTCTGTCCCTCCTAAAGATTAAAAACCATGAAAACATAGTGATAGCTGCCCTGTACATACCACATAGTAACAATATCCCCATAATAACCCTGCCCCTCCTAAAGATTAACAACCATAAAAACATAGTGATAGCTGCCCTGTACATACTACCAGGTAACAATATCCCCATAATAACCCTGCCCCAGCTTAAGATTAACAACCACAAAACATAGTGATAGCTGCCCTGTACATACTACCAGGTAACAATATCCCCATAATAACCCTGCCCCTCCTAAAGATTAACAACCATAAAAACATAGTGATAGCTGCCCTGTACATACTACCAGGTAACAATATCCCCATAATAACCCTGCCCCTCCTAAAGATTAACAACCATAAAAACATAGTGATAGCTGCCCTGTACATACTACCAGGTAACAATATCCCCATAATAACCCTGCCCCTCCTAAAGATTAACAACCATAAAACATAGTGATAGCTGCCCTGTACATACTACCAGGTAACAATATCCCCATAATAACCCTGCCCCTCCTAAAGATTAACAACCATAAAACATAGTGATAGCTGCCCTGTACATACTACCAGGTAACAATATCCCCATAATAACCCTGCCCCTCCTAAAGATTAACAACCATAAAAACATAGTGATAGCTGCCCTGTACATACTACCAGGTAACAATATCCCCATAATAACCCTGCCCTCCTAAAGATTAACAACCATAAAACATAGTAATAGCTGCCCTGTACATACTACCAGGTAACACTTTCCCCATAATAACCCTTGCCCTCCTAAAGATTAACAACCATAAAAACATAGTGATAGCTGCCCTGTACATACCACATAGTAACAATATCCCCATAATAACCCTGCCCCTCCTAAAGATTAACAACCATAAAAACATAGTGATAGCTGCCCTGTACATACTACCAGGTAACAATATCCCCATAATAACCCTGCCCCTCCTAAAGATTAAAAACCATAAAAACATAGTGATAACTGCCCTGTACATACTACCAGGTAACAATATCCTCATAATAACCCTGCCCCTCCTAAAGATTAACAACCATAAAACATAGTGATAGCTGCCCTGTACATACTACCAGGTAACAATATCCCCATAATAACCCTGCCCCTCCTAAAGATTAACAACCATAAAACATAGTGATAGCTGCCCTCTACATGCTACCAGGTAAAACTATCTCCATAATAACCCTGCCCCTCCTAAAGATTAACAACCATAAAAACATAGTGATAGCTGCCCTGTACATACTACCAGATAACAATATCCTCATAATTACCCACCCCTCCTAAAGATTAAAAACCATAAAAACATAGTGATAACTGCCCTGTACATACTACCAGGTAACAATATCCCCATAATAACCCTGCCCCTCCTAAAGATTAACAACCATAAAAACATAGTGATAGCTGCCCTGTACATACTACCAGGTAACAATATCCTCATAATAACCCTGCCCCTCCTAAAGATTAACAACCATAAAAACATAGTGATAGCTGCCCTGTACATACCACATAGTAACAATATCCCCATAATAACCCTGCCCCTCCTAAAGATTAACAACCATGAAAACATAGTGATAGCTGCCCTGTACATACTACCAGGTAACAATATCCCCATAATAACCCTGCCCCTCCTTAAGATTAAAAACCATAAAAACTTAGTGATAGCTGCCCTGTACATACTACATAGTAACAATATCCCCATAATAACCCTGCCCCTCTTAAAGATTAAAAAACATAAAAACATAGTGATAGCTGTCCTGTACATACTACCAGATAACAATATCCTCATAATTACCCACCCCTCCTAAAGATTAAAAACCAATAAAACATTGTGATAACTTTCCTGTACATACTACCAGGGAACAATATCTCCATAATAGCCCTGCCCCTCCTAAAGATTAATAACAATAAAACATAGTGATAGCTACCCTGTACATACTACCAGGTAACAATATCCCCATAATAACCCTGCCCCCCTAAAGATTAACAACCATAAAACATAGTGATAACTGCCCTGTACATACTACCAGGTAACAATATCCCCATAATAACCCTGCCCCTCCTAAAGATTAACAACCATAAAAACATAGTGATAGCTGCCCTGTACATACTACCAGGTAACAATATCCCCATAATAACCCTGCCCCTCCTAAAGATTAACAACCATAAAAACATAGTGATAGCTGCCCTGTACATACTACCAGGTAACAATATCCCCATAATAACCCTGCCCCTCCTAAAGATTAACAACCATAAAAACATAGTGATAGCTGCCCTGTACATACTACCAGGTAACAATATCCCCATAATAACCCTGCCCTCCTAAAGATTAACAACCATAAAAACATAGTGATAGCTGCCCTGTACATACTACCAGGTAACAATATCCCCATAATAACCCTGCCCCTCCTAAAGATTAACAACCATAAAAACATAGTGATAGCTGCCCTGTACATACCACATAGTAACAATATCCCCATAATAACCCTGCCCCTCCTAAAGATTAACAACCATAAAAACATAGTGATAGCTGCCCTGTACATACTACCAGGTAACAATATCCCCATAATAACCCTGCCCCTCCTAAAGATTAACAACCATAAAACATAGTGATAGCTGCCCTGTACATACTACCAGGTAACAATATCCCCATAATAACCCTGCCCTCCTAAAGATTAACAACCATAAAAACATAGTGATAGCTGCCCTGTACATACTACCAGGTAACAATATCCCCATAATAACCCTGCCCCTCCTAAAGATTAACAACCATGAAAACATAGTGATAGCTGCCCTGTACATACCACATAGTAACAATATCCCCATAATAACCCTGCCCCTCCTAAAGATTAACAACCATAAAACATAGTGATAGCTGCCCTGTACATACTACCAGGTAACAATATCCCCATAATAACCCTGCCCTCCTAAAGATTAAAAAACATAAAAACATAGTGATAGCTGCCCTGTACATACTACCAGGTAACAATATCCCCAAAAATAACCCTGCCCCTCCTAAAGATTAACAAGCATAAAAACATAGTGATAGCTGCCCTGTACATACTACCAGGTAACAATATCCCAAAATAACCCTGCCCCTCCTAAAGATTAACAATCATAAAAACATAGTGATAGCTGCCCTGTACATACTACCAGGTAACAATATCCCCATAATAACCCTGCCCTCCTAAAGATTAACAACCATAAAAACATAGTGATAGCTGCCCTGTACATACCACATAGTAACAATATCCCCATAATAACCCTGCCCATCCTAAAGATTAACAACCATAAAAACATAGTGATAGCTGCCCTGTACATACCACATAGTAACAATATCCCCATAATAACCCTGCCCCTCCTAAAGATTAAAAACCATAAAAACATAGTGATAGCTGCCCTGTACATACTACCAGGTAACAATATCCCCATAATAACCCTGCCCCTCCTAAAGATTAAAAACCATAAAAACATAGTGATAGCTGCCCTGTACATACTACCAGGTAACAATATCCCCATAATAACCCTGCCCTCCTAAAGATTAACAACCATAAAAACATAGTGATAGCTGCCCTGTACATACTACATAGTAACAATATCCCCATAATAACCCTGCCCCTCCTAAAGATTAACAACCATAAAAACATAGTGATAGCTGCCCTGTACATACTACCAGGTAACAATATCCCCATAATAACCCTGCCCCTCCTAAAGATTAACAACCATAAAACATAGTGATAGCTGCCCTGTACATACTACCAGGTAACAATATCCCCATAATAACCCTGCCCTCCTAAAGATTAAAAACCATAAAAACATAGTGATAGCTGCCCTGTACATACCACATAGTAACAATATCCCCATAATAACCCTGCCCCTCCTAAAGATTAACAACCATAAAAACATAGTGATAGCTGCCCTGTACATACTACATAGTAACAATATCCCCATAATAACCCTGCCTCTCCTAAAGATTAACAACCATGAAAACATAGTGATAGCTGCCCTGTACATACTACCAGGTAACAATATCCCCATAATAACCCTGCCCCTCCTAAAGATTAAAAACCATAAAAACATAGTGATAGCTGCCCTGTACATACTACATAGTAACAATATCCCCATAATAACCCTGCCCCTCCTAAAGATTAACAACCATAAAACATAGTGATGGCTACCCTGTACATACTACCAGGTAACAATATCCCCATAATAACCCTGCCCCCCTAAAGATTAACAACCATAAAACATACTGATAGCTGCCCTGTACATACTACATAGTAACAATATCCCCATAATAACCCTGCCCCTCCTAAAGATTAACAACCATAAAAACATAGTGATAGCTGCCCTGTACATACTACCAGGTAACAATATCCCCATAATAACCCTGCACTCCTAAAGATTAACAACAATAAAACATAATGATAGCTGCCCTGTACATACTACCAGGTAACAATATCCCCATAATAATCCTGCCCTCCTAAAGATTAACAACCATAAAACATAGTGATAGCTGCCCTGTACATACTACCAGGTAACAATATCCCCATAATAACCCTGCCCCTCCTAAAGATTATCAACCATAAAAACATAGTGATAGCTGCCCTGTACATACTACCAGGTAACAATATCCCCATAATAACTCTGCCCTCCTAAAGATTAACAACCATAAAAACATAGTGATAGCTGCCCTGTACATACCACATAGTAACAATATCCCCATAATAACCCTGCCCCTCCTAAAGATTAAAAACCTTAAAAACACAGTGATAGCTGCCCTGTACATACTACATAGTAACAATATCCTCATAATTACCCACCCCTCCTAAAGATTAAAAACCAATAAAACATTGTGATAACTTTCCTGTACATACTACCAGGGAACAATATCTCCATAATAGCCCTGCCCCTCCTAAACATTAACAACCATGAAAACATAGTGATAGCTGCCCTCTACATACTACCAGGTAACAATATCCCCATAATAACCCTGCCCCTCCTAAAGATTAACAACCATAAAAACATAGTGATAGCTGCCCTTTACATACTACCAGGTAACAATATCCTCATAATAACCCTGCCGCTCCTAAAGATTAAAAACCATAAAAACATAGGGATAACTGCTCTGTACATACTACCAGGGAACAATATCCCCATAATAACCCTGCCCCTCTTAAAGATTAACAACCATAAAAACATATTGATAGCTTCCCTGTACATACTACCAGGTAACAATATCCCTATAATAACCCTGCCCTCCTAAAGATTAACAACCATAAAAACATATTGATAGCTTCCCTGTACATACTACCAGGTAACAATATCCCTATAATAACCCTGCCCCTCCTAAAGATTAACAATAATATAAACATAGTGATAGCTGCCATGTACATACTACCAGGTAACAATATCCCCATAATAACCCTACCCTCCTAAAGATTACAAAACATAAAAACATAGTGATAGCTGCCCTGTACATACTACATAGTAACAATATCCCCATAATAACCCTGCCCCTCCTAAAGATTAAAAACCATAAAAACATAGTGATAGCTGCCCTGTACATACTACATAGTAACAATATCCCCATAATAACCCTGCCCCTCCTAAAGATTAATAACCATAAAACATAGTGATAGCTACCCTGTACATACTACCAGGTAACAATATCCCCATAATAACCCTGCCCCTCCTAAAGATTAACAACCATAAAACATAGTGATAGCTGCCCTGTACATACTACCAGGTAACAATATCCCCATAATAACCCTGCCCCTCCTAAAGATTAACAACCATAAAAACATAGTGATAGCTGCCCTGTACATACTACATAGTAACAATATCCCCATAATAACCCTGCCCCTCCTAAAGAATTAAAACCATAAAAACATAGTGATAGCTGCCCTGTACATACTACCAGGTAACAATATCCCCATAATAACCCTGCCCTCCTAAAGATTAACAACCATAAAAACATAGTGATAGCTGCCCTGTACATACTACCAGGTAACAATTTCCTCATAATAACCCTGCCCTCCTAAAGATTAACAACCATAAAAACATAGTGATAGCTGCCCTGTACATACTACCAGGTAACAATATCCTAATAATAAACCTGCCCCTCCTAAAGAGTAAAAACCATAAAACATAGTGATAGCTACCCCGTACATACTACCAGATAACAATATCCCCATAATAACCCTGCCCCTCTTAAAGATTAACAACCATAAAACATAGTAATAACTGCTCTGTACATACTACCAGGGAACAATATCCCCATAATAACCATGCCCGTCCTAAATATTAAAAACCATAAAAACATACTGACAGCTGCCCTGTACATACTACAAAGTAGCAATATTCCCATAATAACCCTGGCCCTCCTAAAGATTAAAAAACATAAAACATAGTGATAGCTGTCCTGTACATACCACATAGTAACAATATCCCCATAATAACCCAGCCCCTCTTAAAGATTAACAACCATGAAAACATAGTGATAGCTGCCCTGTACATACTACCAGGTAACAATATCCCCATAATAACCCTGCCCCTCCTAAAGATTAACAACCATAAAAACATAGTGATAGCTTCCCTGTACATACTACCAGGTAACAATATCCCTATAATAACCCTGCCCCTCCTAAAGATTAACAATCTTTAAAACATAGTGATAGCTGCCCTGTACATACCACATAGTAACAATATCTCCATAATAGCCCTACCCCTCCTAATGATTAACAACCATAAAAACATAGTGATAGCTGCCCTGTACATACTACCAGGTAACAATATCCCCATAATAGCCCTACCCTCCTAATGATTAACAACCATAAAAACATAGTGATAGCTGCCCTGTACATACTACCAGGTAACAATATCCCCATAATAACCCTACCCTCCTAAAGATTAAAAAACATAAAAACATAGTGATAGCTGCCCTATACATACCACATAGTAACAATATCCCCATAATAACCCTGCCCCTCCTAAGGATTAAAAACCATAAAAACATAGTGATAGCTGCCTTGTACATACTACATAGTAACAATATCCCCATAATAACCCTGCCCCTCCTAAAGATTAAAAAACATAAAAACATAGTGATAGCTGCCCTGTACATACTACCAGGTAACAATATCCCCATAATAACCCTGTCCCTCCTAAAGATTAAAAACCATTAAAACATAGTGATAACTGCCCTGTACATACTACATAGTAACAATATCCCCATAATAACCCTGCCCTCCTAAAGATTAACAACCATAAAACATAGTGATAGCTGCCCTGTACATACTACCAGGTAACAATATCCCCATAATAACCCTGCCCCCCTAAAGATTAACAACCATAAAACATAGTGATAGCTGCCCTGTACATACTACCAGGTAACAATATCCCCATAATAACCCTGCCCCTCCTAAAGATTAACAACCATAAAACATAGTGATAGCTGCCCTGTACATACTACCAGGTAACACTATCCCTATAATAACCCTGACCCTCCTAAAGATTAACAACCATAAAAACATAGTGATAGCTGCCCTGTACATACTACCAGGTAACAATATCCCCATAATAACCCTGCCCCTCCTAAAGATTAACAACCATAAAACATAGTGATAGCTGCCCTGTACATACTACCAGGTAACAATATCCCCATAATAACCCTGCCCCTCCTAAAGATTAACAACCATAAAAACATAGTGATAGCTGCCCTGTACATACTACCAGGTAACAATATCCCCATAATAACCCTGCCCCTCCTAAAGATTATCAACCATAAAAACATAGTGATAGCTGCCCTGTACATACTACCAGGTAACAATATCCCCATAGTAACCCTGTCCTCCTAAAGATTAACAACCATAAAAACATAGTGATAGCTGCCCTGTACATACTACCAGGTAACAATATCCCCATAGTAACCCTGTCCTCCTAAAGAATAACAACCATAAAAACATAGTGATAGCTGCCCTGTACATACTACCAGGTAACAATATCCCCATAATAACCCTGCCCCTCCTAAAGATTAACAACCATAAAAACATAGTGATAGCTGCCCTGTACATACTACCAGGTAACAATATCCCCATAATAACCCTACCCTCCTAAAGATTAACAACCATATAACATAGTGATAGCTGCCCTGTACATACTACCAGGTAACAATATCCCCATAATAACCCTGCCCCTCCTAAAGATTAACAACCATAAAACATAGTGATAGCTGCCCTGTACATACTACCAGGTAACAATATCCCCATAATAACCCTGCCCTCCTAAAGATTAACAACCATAAAAACATAGTGATAGCTGCCCTGTACATACCACATAGTAACAATATCCCCATAATAACCCTGCCCCTCCTAAAGATTAAAAACCATAAAAACATAGTGATAGCTGCCCTGTACATACTACCAGGTAACAATATCCCCATAATAACCCTGCCCCTCCTAAAGATTAACAACCATAAAAACATAGTGATAACTGCCCTGTACATACTACCAGGGAACAATATCTCCATAATAACTCTGCCCCTCCTAAAGATTAACAACCATGAAAACATAGTGATAGCTGCCCTGTACATACCACATAGTAACAATATCCCCATAATAACCCTGCCCCTCCTAAAGATTAAAAACCATAAAAACATAGTGATAGCTGCCCTGTACATACTACATAGTAACAATATCCCCATAATAACCCTGCCCCTCCTAAAGATTAAAAACCATAAAAACATAGTGATAGCTGCCCTGTACATACTACCAGGTAACAATATCCCCATAATAACCCTGCCCCTCCTAAAGATTAACAACCATAAAACATAGTGATAGCTGCCCTGTACATACTACCAGGTAACAATATCCCCATAATAACCCTGCCCCTCCTAAAGATTAACAACCATAAAAACATAGTGATAGCTGCCCTGTACATACTACCAGGTAACAATATCCCCATAATAACCCTGCCCCTCCTAAAGATTAACAACCATAAAACATAGTGATAGCTGCCCTGTACATACTACCAGGTAACAATATCCCCATAATAACCCTACCCTCCTAAAGATTAAAAACCATAAAAACACAGTGATAGCTGCCCTGTACATACTACATAGTAACAATATCCCCATAATAACCCTGCCCCTCCTAAAGATTAAGAAACATAAAAACATAGTGATAGCTGCCCTGTACATACTACCAGGTAACAATATCCCCATAATAACCCTGTCCCTCCTAAAGATTAAAAACCATAAAAACATAGTGATAGCTGCCCTGTACATATTACCAGGTAACAATATCCTCATAATAAACCTGCCCCTCCTAAAGATTAATAACCATAAAACATAGTGATAGCTTCCCTGTACATACTGCCAGGTAACAATATCCCCATAATAACCCTGCCCCTCCTAAAGATTAACAACCATAAAAGATAGTGATAGCTGCCCTGTACATACTACCAGGTAACACTATCTCCATAATAACTCTTGCCCTTCTAAATATTAACAACCATAAAAACATAGTGACAGCTGCCCTGTACATACTACCAGGTACAATATCCCCATAATAACTCTGTCCCTCCTAAAGATTAAAAACCATAAAAACATAATGATAGCTGCCCTGTACATACCACATAGTAACAATATCCTCATAATAACACTGCCCCTCCTAAAGATTAACAACCATAAAACATAGTGATAACTGCCCCGTACATACTACCAGGGAACAATATCTCCATAATAACCCTGCCCCTCCTAAAGATTAACAACCATGAAAATATAGTGATAGCTGCCCTGTACATACTATCAGGTAACAATATCCCCATAATAACCCTGCCCCTCCTAAAGATTAAAAACCATAAAAACATAGCGATAACTGCCCTGTACATACTACCAGGTAACAATATCCTCATAATAACCCTGCCCCTCCTAAAGATTAAAAGCCATAAAAACATAGTGATAACTGCCCTGTACATACTACCAGGGAACAATATATCCATAATAACCCTGCCCCTCCTAAAGATTAACAACCATGAAAACATAGTGATAGCTGCCCTGTACATACCACATAGTAACAATATCCCAATAATAACCCTGCCCCTCCTAAAGATTAAAAAAGATAAAAACATAGTGATAGCTTCCCTGTACATACCACATAGTAACAATATCCCCATAATAACCCTGCCCCTCCTAAAGATTAAAAACCATAAAAACATAGTGATAGCTGCCCTGTACATACTACATAATAACAATTTCCCCATAATAACCCTGCCCCTCTTAAAGATTAAAAACCATAAAAAGATAGTGATAGCTGCCCTGTACATACTACCAGGTAACAATATCCCCATAATAACCCTGTCCCTCCTAAAGATTAAAAACCATAAAAACATAGTGATAGCTGCCCTGTAAATACTACCAGGTTACAATATCCCCATAATAAACCTGACCCTCCTAAAGATTAATAACCATAAAACATAGTGATAGCTACCCTGTACATACTACCAGGTAACAATATCCCCATAATAACCCTGCCCCTCCTAAAGATTAACAACCATAAAACATAGTGATAACTGCCCTGTACATACTACCAGGTAACACTATCCCCATAATAACCCTGGCCCTCCTAAAGATTAACAACCATAAAAACATAGTGATAGCTGCCCTGTACATACTACCAGGTACAATATCCCCAAAATAACCCTGCCCCTCCTAAAGATTAACAACCATAAAAACATAGTGATAGCTGCCCTGTACATACTACCAGGTAACAATATCCCCATAATAACCCTGCCCCTCCTAAAGATTAACAACCATAAAAACATAGTGATAGCTGCCCTGTACATACTACCAGGTAACAATATCCCCATAATAACCCTGCCCCTCCTAAAGATTAACAACCATAAAACATAGTGATAGCTGCCCTGTACATACTACCAGGTAACAATATCCCCATAATAACCCTGCCCCTCCTAAAGATTAACAACCATAAAAACATAGTGATAGCTGCCCTGTACATACTACCAGGTAACAATATCCCCATAATAACCCTACCCTCCTAAAGATTAACAACCATAAAAACATAATGATAGCTGCCCTGTACATACTACCAGGTAACAATATCCCCATAATAACCCTGCCCCTCCTAAAGATTAACAACCATAAAAACATAGTGATAGCTGCCCTGTACATACTACATAGTAACAATATCCCCATAATAACCCTGCCCCTCCTAAAGATTAACAACCATAAAACATAGTGATAGCTGCCCTGTACATACTACCAGGTAACACTATCCCCATAATAACCCTGACCCTCCTAAAGATTAATAACAATAAAACATAGTGATAGCTACCCTGTACATACTACCAGGTAACAATATCCCCATAATAACCCTGCCCCCCTAAAGATTAACAACCATAAAACATAGTGATAGCTGCCCTGTACATACTACCAGGTAACAATATCCCCATAATAACCCTGCCCCTCCTAAAGATTAACAACCATAAAAACATAGTGATAGCTGCCCTGTACATACTACCAGGTACAATATCCCCAAA
The DNA here is from genome assembly GCF_019279795.1 of Protopterus annectens. Taxonomy (NCBI): domain Eukaryota; kingdom Metazoa; phylum Chordata; order Ceratodontiformes; family Protopteridae; genus Protopterus; species Protopterus annectens. The sequence continues at coordinate 85,391,467 of NC_056750.1, forward strand.
ATAACCCTGCCCCTCCTAAAGATTAACAACCATAAAAACATAGTGATAGCTGCCCTGTACATACTACCAGGTAACAATATCCCCATAATAACCCTGCCCCTCCTAAAGATTAACAACCATAAAACATAGTGATAGCTGCCCTGTACATACTACCAGGTAACAATATCCCCATAATAACCCTGCCCCTCCTAAAGATTAACAACCATAAAACATAGTGATAGCTGCCCTGTACATACTACCAGGTAACAATATCCCCATAATAACCCTGCCCTCCTAAAGATTAACAACCATAAAAACATAGTGATAGCTGCCCTGTACATACTACCAGGTAACAATATCCCCATAATAACCCTGCCCCTCCTAAAGATTAACAACCATAAAAACATAGTGATAGCTGCCCTGTACATACTACCAGGTAACAATATCCCTATAATAACCCTGCCCCTCCTAAAGATTAACAATCATAAAACATAGTGATAGCTGCCCTGTACATACTACCAGGTAACAATATCCCCATAATAACCCTGCCCCTCCTAAAGATTAACAACCATAAAACATAGTGATAGCTGCCCTGTACATACTACCAGGTAACAATATCCCCATAATAACCCTGCCCCTCCTAAAGATTACAACCATAAAAACATAGTGATAGCTGCCCTGTACATACTACCAGGTAACAATATCCCCATAATAACCCTGCCCCTCCTAAAGATTATCAACCATAAAAACATAATGATAGCTGCCCTGTACATACTACCAGGTAACAATATCCCCATAATAACCCTGCCCCTCCTAAAGATTATCAACCATAAAAACATAATGATAGCTGCCCTGTACATACTACCAGGTAACAATATCCCCATAATAACCCTACCCTCCTAAAGATTACAAAGCATAAAAACATAGTGATAGCTGCCCTGTACATACCACATAGTAACAATATCCCCATAATAACCCTGCCCCTCCTAAAGATTAAAAACCATAAAACATAGTGATAGCTGCCCTGCACATACTACCAGGTAACAATATCCCCATAATAACCCTTTCCCTCCTAAAGTGTAAAAACCATAAAAACTTAGTGATAGCTGCCCTGTACATACTACCAGGTAACACTTTCCCCATAATAACCCTTGCCCTCCTAAAGATTAACAACCATAAAAACATAGTGATAGCTGCCCTGTACATACTACCAGGTAACAATATCCCCATAATAACCCTGCCCCTCCTAAAGATTAACAACCATAAAACATAGTGATAGCTGCCCTGTACATACTACCAGGTAACAATATCCCCATAATAACCCTGCCCCTCCTAAAGATTAACAACCATAAAACATAGTGATAACTGCCCTGTACATACTACCAGGTAACAATATCCCCATAATAACCCTGCCCCCCTAAAGATTAACAACCATAAAACATAGTGATAGCTGCCCTGTACATACTACCAGGTAACACTATCCCTATAATAACCCTGGCCCTCCTAAAGATTAACAACCATAAAAACATAGTGATAGCTGCCCTGTACATACTACCAGGTACAATATCCCCAAAATAACCCTGCCCTCCTAAAGATTAACAACCATAAAAACATAGTGATAGCTGCCCTGTACATACTACCAGGTAACAATATCCCCATAATAACCCTGCCCCTCCTAAAGATTAACAACCATAAAAACATAGTGATAGCTGCCCTGTACATACTACCAGGTAACAATATCCCCATAATAACCCTGCCCCTCCTAAAGATTAACAACCATAAAAACATAGTGATAGCTGCCCTGTACATACCACATAGTAACAATATCCCCATAATAACCCTGCCCCTCCTAAAGATTAACAACCATAAAACATAGTGATAGCTGCCCTGTACATACCACATAGTAACAATATCCCAATAATAACCCTGCCCCTCCTAAAGATTAACAATCATTAAAACATAGTGATAGCTGCCCTGTACATACTACCAGGTAACAATATCCCCATAATAACCCTGCCCCTCCTAAAGATTAACAACCATAAAACATAGTGATAGCTGCCCTGTACATACTACCAGGTAACAATATCCCCATAATAACCCTGCCCCCCTAAAGATTAACAACCATAAAACATAGTGATAGCTGCCCTGTACATACTACCAGGTAACAATATCCCCATAATAACCCTGCCCCTCCTAAAGATTAACAACCATAAAAACATAGTGATAGCTGCCCTGTACATACTACCAGGTAACAATATCCCCATAATAACCCTGCCCCTCCTAAAGATTACAACCATAAAAACATAGTGATAGCTGCCCTGTACATACTACCAGGTAACAATATCCCTATAATAACCCTGCCCCTCCTAAAGATTAACAATCATAAAAACATAGTGATAGCTGCCCTGTACATACTACCAGGTAACAATATTCCCATAATAACCCTGCCCCTCCTAAAGATTAACAACCATAAAAACATAGCGATAGCTGCCCTGTACATACCACACATAGTAACAATATCCCCATAATAACCCTGCCCCTCCTAAAGATTAACAACCATAAAAACATAGTGATAACTGCCCTGTACATACTACCAGGGAAAAATATCTCCATAATAACCCTGCCCCTCCTAATGATTAACAACCATGAAAACATAGTGATAGCTGCCCTGTACATACCACATTGTAGCAATATCCCCATAATAAGTCACCCTGCCCCTCCTAAAGATTAACAACCATAAAAACATAGTGATAAACGCTGCTGTCATAAAAAAGGACAATTTATTTATGACAGCAGCGTTTGTTACTTCTTGGATGGGAATTTGTGAGCTTGCGTATGGACTGCAGTTGGACTGATTTGCTTTGAGTTCTTTTAAGATCCGACCATTTGACCCAGCGCATGGTGACTTTTTTTATTCTTTGTTATTTTATTACCATTGCTATAGCTGGGTCTTGGCTCCATTGTCTTGGTGTATATTTTATTTTTCTTTTTTACAATATCCCCATAATAACCTTGTCCCTCTTAAAGATTAAAAACCATAAAAGCATAGTGATAGCTGCCCTGTACATACTACCAGGTAACAATATCCTCATAATTACCCTGCCCATCCTAAAGATTACAAACCATAAAAACATAGCGATAGTTGTCCTGTACATTTTACCAGGTAACAATATCCCCATAATAACCCTGCCCCTCCTAAAGATTATCAACCATAAAAACATAGTGGTAGCTGCCCTGTACATACTACCAGGTAACAATATCCCCATAATAACCCTGGCCCTCCTAAAGATTAATAACCATAAAACATAGTGATAACTGCCCTGTACATACTACCAGGTAACAATATCCCTATAATAACCCTGCCCCTCCTAAAGATTAATAACCATAAAACATAGTGATAACTGCCCTGTACATACCCCATAGTAACAATATCTCCATAATAACCCTGCCCCTCCTAAAGATTATCAACCATAAAAACATAGTGATAGCTGCCCTGTGCATACTACCAGTTAACAATATTCCCATAATAACCCTGCCCCTCCTAAAGATTAACAACCATAAAACATAGCGATAGCTGCCCTGTACATACTACCAGGTAACAATATTCCCATAATAACCCTGCCCCTCCTAAAGATTAATAACCATAAAACATAGTGATAGCTGCCCTGTACATACCACATTGTAGCAATATCCCCATAATAACCCTGCCCCTCCTAAAGATTAATAACCATAAAACATAGTGATAGCTGCCCTGTACATACTACATACTAACAATATCTCCATTCATGAGGATATTCTTTCTTGGTTCTCTTCTAATATCACTAATGAAACAATTGTTCTAGGAGACATTAATATCAGCTGGGTTTCCATACACTCCACCACCTCCCATAATATAAACCTGTACAGATTATCTCAATTAATTAACTCTCCCACCAGACCCACTAAAGATAATTCTTCAGGCACGATCCTAGTTTCTCACCCCAACAACATCTCTAACAGTGGCACCTTGCCAGATCCACTTACTGATCACCTACCTGCCTTCACACTTAGCTCTCCTTCTCCTCTACACCTGCAACAGAACTATACCTTAACCAGTACCCTAACTAACTTCATGCACCTTAACCAGTACCCTAACTAACTTCAAGCACCTTAACCAGTACCCTAACTAACTTCAAGCCTTAGTCCTTCTCTGACTGCCTAAAGCAAATGAACTAGGACACCCTAAAAACTCTCCCTCTCGATAATGCTGTCACCTACTTTAATTCTACCTTCATCAACACACTAATTAATTTTGCTCCTCTAAGAACTAAATGATTCAAATCCATAATTGCCCCATGGCTTTCCAAAGATGCCATAACTCTCATGCATGCCTGTGACAAATCTTGGAAACTCCACCAAAAACCTAAAACACTAAACTCCCTAATGAAATACAAACAACTTTGAAATTTAGTTCAAAAACATATTGCCTCAGACTGCAAATCCTATTACACTAAGCTACAAAATAACCACAAATCCAACCCCAAGTAATTTTGGAGTAGCATCACTAATCTCCTTACCCCCAGCAGAGAAGACAACCCCTGCCCTGATCCTAACGCTCCAGACCATACCATAGCCTCCAACTTTAACTCCTTCTTCATTGATTCAATAGCTAAGTTAACTGCATCCTTCCCCAAAAACTCTTTAACTCCATCTACATCTCCATCTGCCAACTCCTCTCCCTCTGCCACCACCACTACCCACCCACTCCCTTCTCTCTAAAACCCATCCCTGTTAGCATAATACAAAAACTTCTTAGTAAATTAAAACCATGCTCCGATGCCCTTGACAACTTACCTTCCAACTTTCTCAAGTCAGCTGTCAAGGGCATAGCCCTTCCCATCTGTATACTAATTGACCATTCTATCCAAGAATCCTATGTACCCCATATCTGGAAAAAAGCTTTCATCATCCCCTTGCATAAAGGAGGCAACAACACTGACATCTCCAACTTTCACCCCATAGCCATCCTGTCCCCTATCTCAAAAATTCTTAAAAAGTGCATTCATCTACAACTCTTACCTTATCTTTTAGGCAATCATCTCCTTACCCCTACAAAACATGGTTTTAGATCCAACCACAGTGCTGCCCACCTATCATTTCTTGAGAATATCAAGCACATCTGTGACTCAGGAAACATTGTCTCTTCACTCTTCCTAGACTCATTCAAGGCCTTTGACATCATATCCCATACCTTTCTACTGTCTAAGCTCCCTCACCTCAATATTTCCTCCCCAACTCTCAACTGTTTTTCTAACTACCTCACAAATAGGCAACAGGCAAGTAAATGGAATAACTGTACCTCCGCCTACCTAGACACCCCTATTGATGTCCCCCAAGGCTCCATACTAGGCTCTTTACTCTTCAATATATTCATAAATTACTTCCATCTTTGCATCCCAATTGCTAAACTTGGCTCAATATGCTGATGAGTCTACTATCGTTTGCTCTATCAAATCTCTTCCCACACTCCTACAAGAAATTCAGTCTGCCTTTAACAGCACTGAGGACTGGATGCTAAACAATCACCGAACTCTCCAAATCTCTTCCCACACTCCTACAAGAAACTCAGTCTTCCTTTAACAGCACTGAGGACTGGATGCTAAACAATGACCGAACTCTCCAAATCTCTTCCCACACTCCTACAAGAAATTCAGTCTGCCTTTAACAGCACTGAGGACTGGATGCTAAACAATCACCATACTCTCCAAATCTCTTCCCACACTCCTACAAGAAACTCAGTCTTCCTTTAACAGCACTGAGGACTGGATGCTAAACAATCACCGAACTCTCCAAATCTCTTCCCACACTCCTAAAAGAAACTCAGTCTGCCTTTAACAGCACTGAGGACTGGATGCTAAACAATCACCGAACTCTCCAAATCTCTTCCCACACTCCTACAGGAAACTCAGTCTGCCTTTAACAGCATTGAGGACTGGATGCTAAACAATCACCAAACTTTCCAAATCTCTTCCCACACTACTACAAGAAACTCAGTCTGCCTTTAACAGCACTAAGGACTGGATGCTAAACAATCACCGAATCATTAAAATTCTTCCCACACTCCTACAAGAAAGTCAGTCTGCCTTTAATAGCACTGAGGACAGGATGCTAAACAATCACCAAACTCTCAATGCATCCAAAATCAAACTCACGCAAATCACCTCAACTAAAAACACCAAATTAGACAAAGACTTCTCTATAATAAGCCATAATAAGACTCAGATTGAAGTAGTCCCCCATACCAAGCTTCTAGGAGTCCTTATCGATGAACAACTTAAGTCTGACATCCACCTTCAGACTAACATTAAGAAAACTCACCAAGAAACTTGGCATGCTTTACTGCCACAATCGCTATCTTACCCCCTCAACAAAACATACCCTGTCTACTACTTACCTACTCCCCTCTCTCATGTATGGAGCACCTAACATTACAACCTTCAAGCCACCCTTAAATCTAAACTGTCATCCTGCTACAATAAAATCTCAAAGTTTGCAACAAATACTATATCTTCTTCTCACCACTGTATCTCCCTACACTCTCTAAACTGGCAAGAGCTTCCCAACTTCCTCTCTTATATTCAACTCTTCAGTTTCCATAAACTCATTTTCAAACCTTCTCAGTGCCCATCTCTCTCTTCCACCCTTACCATGCACCTTCCTGACTAATCCCTCAGGTCTAACAACCAGAACCTACTAAGAAGCTCAGTTGTGAGTGTTCAGCCATTTTCAGTGAGCTAATCGAAGGAAGGACACTCAGCAAACTCGGAGCTACAATATATAACATTAAGTATCCTGTTTTTTGTTTATTTTGTTCTTTATTTCTTTGTTGTTTATAGCATTTTGTGTACTGTGTATTTTTTCTAGCTAGTTTCACTGTGTGTGAGGTATTAACTGGAAATTGTCCACTCTTATTAAGCATCTGTTGGGTTGTTTGTTTATGATAACTTGTTGCAGTTAAACTCTTTTTTCTAGTGGCTCCTTTAGCTGTTTAAAACTTTCATTTAAAGGCTCACTGCTGCTTTTCAGCTGTGAGTAACATTTCTGCAGTTTGTTGCCCACCCTCCCTGCCTGTTGGTATAGTGTTTTTATAGTTGGTGGCTTTGCAGTTGCCCGCCCCTAGTGTAAATTTGATCTGGGACCCTCCTCCCAGTCTAGTGTCATTACCTCATTCTACCCAGTACAGGGAGAGCATTTGAGAAGGCCAATCAGCTTAGTTTCTGCTACTCCTTTCTCTCTTTCCAAAAAAAAAAAAAACTTATCTGCTTTTACTGTATTTGTGTTTTTTCTTACTTTATTTTGCTTTTGCATCATCTTAAAAGTACTCAATTGTATTTATTACTGCTTGGTGTAACTCATTGTAAGCCTTTTAGTTTAAGCACCTGGGCTTCAGACCAGTTTTACATTAGGAAGGTTTGTGGTCTGCACTGTAGTGGCAGAACAGGTAGCTTACATACTTCTAAGTTGGGAACTGCTGATTGAGGGCTCAGTGTCTGTTATTCTAAAAGTGTATTAATTCTGGTTTAAGCACTTGGGCTTGAGGCCAGTTATTTTACATTAAGAGGGTTCGTGTTCTGCACTCTTGTGGGAGGAGAGGCTGGACTCTGTCCTTCTGAGCTGGGAATTTCTGGTTAAAGCTTATAGTGCCTGCATATTTGAACTGCTTCTTACTGAAATTGGTACACCTCATTTGCTGTAGCATAGACTAGATCCAGGCCTGCTGAATCTAGCTTTGTTTGTATAACTTGAGCACTAATCCAGGCATTCTTTAAAGTATTCAGTTGTATTTATTACTGCTGGTAGTAACTTGAATAAAGTGTAGCTATCATTTCTAAGTCTTTTGGTTTAAGCACTTGAGCTTCAGAGCAGTTGTTTTACATTAGGAAGGTTTGTGGCCTGCACTGTGGTGGCAGGACAGGTAGCTTACATCCTTCTAAGTTGTGAACTGCTGATTGAGAGCTCAGTGTCTGTTATTCTAAAAGTGTATTAGTTCTGGTTTAAGCACTTGGGCTTCAGGCCAGTTATTTTACGTTAAGAAGGATTGCGGTCTGCACTCTTGTGGGAGGAGAGGCTGGACTCTGCCCTTCTGAGCAGGGAATTTCTGGTTAAAGGCTTATAGTGCCTGCATATTCTAACTGTTTCTTACTGAAATTGGTACACCTTGTTTGCTGTAGCATAGACTAGATCCAGGCCTGCTGAATCTAGTTTTATTTGTATGCTTGTTGTTTGTTTATTTCCCTGAAATGCTAATTCCACCTAAAACGCGGCCTTTTAGCACTTCTGTGGATCCCTAGTGATATCTGCATTGCTTACTGTACTTATTTCCTTGTTTCACTTGAAAGAAAGTTACTGTTTGTCATTTTTGCATTTAAGTTACCTGTAACACATTGCATTTAAGTTACCTGGCACTTGCTCACTAAAGCAATTATATAAGTCAGCTCTAAAAATTAAAAGCACTACACCCTCACAAACTCCCCTTGAGTACCTTGTTCCCCATTGGCCCTTTTTTCAATTATAAAGGAATTCCCAATACTATTCTAGCATGTCCAAAGGTCAGTTGTCAATCTCCTCTCCGGTCCAGCTGGTGAATCTGGGAATTTTGAGGCAATGTTACAACTGCCTCATGTACACAGACAACCCTCTCCTCCTCCCAACAAATTCCAACACATGTGAGAGATGCAACCATATAGCCAAACTGGAGGCTAAGCTCTCTCAACTCAGTACTGGTGTAACCAGTCAGGAGGAGAAGGAAACCACACTCACTACAATTCCAGTCTCACATAGACCTACCACGACAACAAACCAAACACATAAACACACAAAAACATACTGAGGCTCTAAATAAAAATCTGCCTAAGCAGCAGAGACCTCCAAAGCAGACACCCAAGCAACCGCTACCCCAAAACAAAACACGTGCAACACATAGCTCACAAAGCCAGTGTGCCGAACAGTCACAGCCCTTAAGGCTAAACAACACACCTGATACACTTGTAATAGGTGACTCTATCGTCAGGCACACTGACGTCCCGCCCACCAGGCTGAACAAGGAGAAGGTCACGGTGAGCTGCCTGTCGGGCACTAGGATCCGCCACATAACACAAGCACTCTGGTCACTCCAAGGCAAGTACAAATATGACTCAGTCATTGTCCATGCTGGTGTGAATGACCTGAGACGTACCCCCCTGGACTACATGAAAAGAGACATAGAGGAGCTCTCTGAGCATGTAGCCCAGGCCGGTATGACCCTGACCTTGAGTAGCATCTTACCCTCACCAAGAATGATGCCACAATATGAAGGCAAGATGATCAATTTCAACAACTGGCTTAAGTGTTGGTGTCACTCAAAGGGGATCCAATGCCTGTCAGCCTGGGATGACATGCTCGACAAGCCACGATGTTTCGCTAGGGATGGCTTGCACCTGTCACCCCTGGGCTTTCGGATATTGGCAAAGGCTCTTGCTACCCCCATAGTGCCTTTTTTAGGCAAGGCTCAAAAGACAAACCCACCTCCATAGGTATCACAAGGGATAAGAAGCTAAGAGTAATGCTACTCAACGCCAGAAGTCTAAACCTCAAGATGCACACACTCGAAATTCTCCTTAGCATGGAGAACATCGATATCTGTGCAGTAACAGAAACCTGGTTCAAGGATCCCGAGAACACCCCAGCACTGCCAGGTTATACCTCATACCATGCTTTTTGGCCCCAAAACATGGACCGAACCACAAAAGGAGGGGGAGTATCAATATTCGTCAAAGATACCCACACCTCCAGGTTGGTGGCACAGCACGAAGCATCAGAGACTATCCATGTGCAATTAACTGTGGGTAAAACTGCCTTCCAGTTTATAGCCTGCTACAGACCACCCTCCCAAACACAGGAACCCCACTTGGCCTTCCTGAGAATACTGGAAAATATGAAGGTCTCTCCAAACACCATTATATTGGGCGACTTCAACTACCCAAACATAGACTGGGAGCATTACTCTAGCTCCAACACCCTAGCCCAAAGGTTCCTAGAATTTATAAACTCAAATGCTATGGAACAACTTGTTACCACTCCCACAAGAGGGGAAAACATACTGGACCTGATCATCACCAACATGGGGACACTATGCTCCAGACCAGAAGTGTATCCCTCATTGGTAAGATCAGACCATAAACTAATCTCACTGGATATTCACATCCTGACCCCACCCCCTGCCCAGAAAACCACAGTGAAAAACTTCTCTAAAGCAAATTTCACACACCTCAAAACTGAGGCGAAATCCTTCAAAGCCCCCGGGCCTGTGGAAAATACAGCCCAGACCGCAGAATCCTTTATAAACGCATTCTATGAACACCTTCAGGAATGCATGGATCATGCAATCCCAAATAAAACCAAGACCCAATCCTCCAAAGGCAGACATCCTGTCTGGTGGACACCAACCATAAACAAACTATACAATAGAAGGAGGAAGCTACTACATGATAGAGCAAAATCCCAAAAAGGGAAGGCATCTCTGATCAGTATTAGCAAAAAACTATGGGCACTCATAAAATCGTCTAAGGCCAGCTTCGAGAGAAAAATTGCACAGGACACTAAGGATAATCACAAGGCTTTCTTTAGTTATGTTAGGAACCTGGGTGGGAATTCCCAGATATGCTCAGAATTAGTCCAAAATGACAAAAAATACACCAAGCCCACAGACATTGCCAACATCCTAGCTGACAGGTTCAGTGCAAACTTCTTCCCCCTCTCCCCACCAAAAGGGCAAATATCTATCCCAACAGAGTGCTGCCCCCCTAACATCTCAGATGCTCAGGTAAGAGCCGCCCTCTCCAAAGCAAAAAACACAGCATCAATGGGACCAGATGGTGTCCCGGGCTGCATCCTACATGAACTCCAAGAAGAGCTAAACCCAAACATAAAACTACTGTTCAATCTTAGCCTTACTACAGGATATGTACCCAAAGAGTGGCGTACAGCAACAGTGGTCCCTCCCCACAAAGGTGGTGCCTCAACGGATCCTGGAAACTATCGCCCCATAAGCCTGACTAGCTTGGTCTGCAAAGCTATGGAAAGGATCATCATGGACCTCATAAATAAAGATATTGGGGACCTACAGACACTGGATCCTACCCAGTTTGGCTTTGTTAAGGGCAGATCCTGCCTCTTAAACTTGGTCGATTTCTTTGAAACAGTCACCAAGGCCATTTATGAGGGGAAGGTGGTCCACACAGCCTACCTGGACCTCGCAAAAGCCTTCGATACAATACCCCACTCGGGCATTATAGATAAGCTCACCAGCTTAAATATAAACCCCTATGTCACTAGATGGGTTGCAAACTGGCTCAAGGACAGAACCCACATGGTTAGAATTGCTGGAGCCATGTCAGACTCTAAACCAGTTACAATTGGCATCCCACAAGGCTCAGTCCTGAGACCTCTCTTGTTCAGTATATATTTCTCGGCAGTACAGGCCAACACAGAAGGACTGTGGCTGACCATGTTCGCAGATGACTGCAAACTGGGCGCCATAATCAACTCTCCAGCCGACACAAGCATCCTCCAAAAGGGCCTCATAGAAACAGACAACTGGTGCCAGAGCCATGGCCTCAAGCTAAACGCCAAAAAGTGTATAGTCATCCCCTTTGGCAAAAACAAAGCGCCCACAAATTACCACATAGGTGGTAATCCATTAAGTACAGAAGAAGTCATTAGGGACCTGGCGACCCAAGTTGATAGCAATCTCTCATTTGACAACCACGTGGCCAAAGTGGTTAGAAAAACATTTTATATAGCCCACCTAATCATGAAGGGATTCACATCTAGATCAGGGGAGGTCATCGTACCTCTTTACTCATCCCTCATCAGGCCCATAATTGAGTACAATGCCCCTTTTGGGATGTACCTTACCAGACACCTGCAGCCACTGGAAAGACCCCAAAAGTACCTCACCAAGAAGATCAAAGGGCTCAAGCAGATGCTATATGCTGCCTGGTTAAAGAAACTCCAGCTCTACTCAGTGGCATACCGCCTGCTCAGAGGCGATCTGTGTCTGACGTATAAAGCCATGTCCAACCCGGAATTAATGGACATGCTGCACCTCAGAAAATCCAAATCCCATCGAGCTACACGCTCGAGAAACTTGAACCTCAGCACTGAAATAAATAGGACATGCTGGAGGGACAGATTCATAACCCAGAGGCTCCCTTCACTCTGGAATAAAATCCCAGTCCAGGTTAGGCAGAGTCCCTCACTGACTCTCTTCAAGAGGAATCTTGATGAGTGTATGGGAGATCATAGGTTTACCCCGGCTATCACTTCTGTGTCACTGTTAGACAGAGGCACAGTATACTAACCTCAAAAAAAGGCATAGCAAAATTAATTTAAAATGGGTGGCGAAAGCCAAACACACTCTGGCTAGGCTTATAAATGCCCTAGGGCAGATAGCCTAGTATGAACCTATGAACCTATGAACCTAAGTGTACAAACCCAGGGCAGTCTCTCCTGTATTTTCCCTTGCACAGAAATGGAATTTTCTTGCCCCATATTCAAACTCCCCAGAACCTCTCAAGCTTTAAGACCTTACTCCACTGTTATCTCTCTTCAAAATGGCAGTGCTTCTGTTCCCACCCTTCCTAACATTTATACCTTACTTGCATTGCAACAGTAACATACCAACACCATAGACTATCTCCCACACAGTATTCAAATTGCTTACCAGACCATAAATCCCTACAACCTTGACATGCCTCCAAGTCCTATTATATCATGCCACACAGTCCTGTTATTTTCTGTCTTGTAAAGTTGTTGGCAATAACTTCTGATTATTTTCACAATTACCCCGTATTAACATTGATATGATCTAAGATGTTATCATTTCTGTATGTTTGCATTAACTCCTGCTGAGCTATGGTGCTATTCACTTCTGTATGTTTGTAATAACTTCTGCTGATTGCTATTTTATTAATTACCCCTTATTAACCTTGATGTGATATATGCTGTTATTATTTCCTTATATTTGTACTTGGAGCTTTTCTTCCCAGGAATCCATTGAAAAAGGGCTCACTCTGGCCCAATAGACTCTCCCGGTTAACAAACTGCCAATAAATAAAACTAAATAAATAATGGCTGCAGTACCCATATTATCTTGAAACCTAAATGACCTTACAGGTATAGACAAAAAGGTAAGAGCACTGAATTATATTAAGAAGTGCAGAATGGAAATAGCAATGCTGAGAGAGACATATTTGTAAAGAAATGAATGTGTGAATTTGATAAAGAAAGGATTTCAGGATGGGTATCAGCAGAATATTAGGATAAAGGAAAAGGAGACCGCTTCTACTAATGGTTAGAAGAGCTCCAGCAGTGATAAAACAGGAAAAACTATAACAATGGCAGAGGGGCACTGGCAAGAGAAGAGAACTACACTGGCATGTATTTATATTCCACCAAAAACTGTTATTATACAGCTTAAGAAAATGTTGGGAGAAATAATCAGCTGTCATCAGTGAATGCTGCTTATAAGTGGGAACTGCAACTTTATTTGCCATAGTCAGTATGTATCTGGGAGACCTAAAAAGGAAATTATTTATTTATTTATTGACATTTGTTAACCGCGAAAGTCCACTGGGTCAGAAACCCATTTTCAGTGGAGGCTTCGGGAGAAAAACTGCAGTTACAGATCAAAACTTTTTGCAAGAAGATAATATTTACAATAAAACATTGTACAAAAAAAAGATTTATATACAAATTTTATGCAATTTCCTAGTGATTAGTAATACACAGAGTTGAAAGTTTTATAAGACTGGTTAGGTGGTAGTAGTACACATACAGCATTTTAATGCTATTTATTGTATGGACAGAAGAAGACAGTAGATGCATTCATAATAATTAGTTCATTTATGCACTTCAATACATGGGAACTTTAGGATTTAGCCTGATTGAAAAGTCAATGAACTTAAGTGGATTTACAGATTGTTATTTGAAATTGAGGATAGCTGTGCTAGTCAGTAGAATCTTAGAATTTGTTCATAGTGATCTAAGTTCTGGGCAGAAGGACATATTTGATTATTAAGAAACTGGCTTTTTTAGGGTGAATTTGGAGGTTTTTATGGAATTACGTTGTGTAGCAGAGAGGAGTAGGGCATTCTATAATTTTGCTATGGAGTGGGAGTACAACCTTTGTCCAGCTGTTTTTTTTGGGGGGGTTTGGATATGCTTAGAAGCTGTTTATTAGTACACTGAAGATTCCAGGAGAGGATGCAAGATAACAGGATAGAATGAAGTGAAGGCCAGTTGTCTGGGTTATATATTAGTTTATGAGCAGGAGTTCCTGTGTGCAATGAAGGTAGTGGGGGAGTTCAAACCACTTCAATTCCTTAATGGCCTGTACAGTAGTACAGTAGTGTGTACAGTTTGCTAGACCAGAGGCACTGTTGCACTGCAGGTGTCTGCATTCCTGTGCCTGTTAAATTGAATTTTATTGCTTTGTTCACTGTCTACAAAGCTTTTTGCTATTTTCATTGTTTAGCTATTTATTGGTATTTTTCACTGTTTTAAATCTATCTGCTCTGCTTGTTCTGGATTTCCCACCAAGCATTGTTCAAATAACTCATCTGTTAGATGTTTAAAACATTCTTTAGAGTCTCCTTGCTGCTTTTCTGCATTTTAAATGTTTTTTATTGTCTCACAGCTATTTTTCTGCTGTTTTAAACATTCTCTAGTGTTTTCCCACTGAAACTAGGGTAACTAGTGGCTATAGTATAGTCTAGATAAGGCTTGCTGCATCTGGGCCTGTTTGTAATGGGTGCTTGTTCTGAGCATGCTTTTTAGGCCATCTTAGATTGGAAGGAGCCTATCTGCATTTTAGTGAGAGGATTGTGTTGGTTGGACCTTAGCTGGTAAATGGAGGTTGGTCTAGGGCTTGGAATAAGCATCCTCATTGGACCTTTTGAATCTTTTAATTATTTTTCAAGTTTTTAGCTTCTGGTATTTAGGCCCTGAATTTGAGGAGGTTTCTGCTTCTTTGCGTGTTGTGCAGCACCTCGCACTGCCTAGCAATTGTGCATCAAAGCCAGACAGTTAAATTCAACAATTTTTCCTTGAGATACAACTGTAGCACACTAGTGTATCCCTCATCCCTAGTGCTTTCCCTCTCAAAAACAACATTACCAATATCAAATTAGCCAATCAGAACAAAATAAGAGTCATGCTGCTAAATGCTAGGAGCTTAAACCAAACACTCCACTCCCTGGAAGTACTTCTACCACTAGAAGATGTGGATGTCTGTGCAGTCACAAAAAACTGGTTCAAGGCATCAGAGAGTATCCTAACGTTACAAGGCTACAATGCCTTCTATACATTTAGACCACAAAATGAAAGAGTGAAAACCAAAGGTGGTGGTATTTCTATCTATAGTAGAGATAAACTCACCTCCACTCTGGTTAGACTGGACAACTCCATGGAGTTACTCCAAGTCCAGATCATGGTGGGTAAGATCCCATTCCAATCATAGCCAGTTATAGATCCCCCTCCATGGATCACAACCCCCATGAAGCCTACTTGACTAAACTGGAGACAATCCAAATTTTACCAAACACTCTGGTTATTGGGGATTTCAGTTATCCCATCATCAACTGGGAAACCTATGCTTGTCCCAACTCACTAATGCAAAAGTTCCTTGACTTTGTTAATTCAAATGCCCTGGAACAAATTGTTCATACCCCCACAAGAGGAACAAAGATACTAGATCTTGTCCTCACTAACATGTTAAACAGATACACTGCTGCAAATGTTGGGTCCTCGTTAGTTAAAACTGATCACAAATCAGTTACCTTTGAGATGACACTAACACCAGAACTCACAAAGGGTGGAATCAGACTAAAAAACTTCACCAAGGCAAACTATACCCTCCTAGGTGAAGGTATAAATGCATTCCAAGCCCCACACCCAGCTGGAAGTGGTAACTACACCAAAGCTTGCACAAATGCCTTGTACAGTCACTTGCATACGTGTATAAACTTGGCTGTACCAGAAAGAATCAAAACCAGAGACTCCAGCAAAAACACTCTCCCATGGTGGACATCCAGCATCAGTAAACTTTCCAATAAACGCAAAAAGTTGCTGTCCAATAAAACAAAGGCAAGGCCCGAACAATGGAAAAACACCCTCCCCGGCCTCAACAAGCAAATAACACAGGTTGTTAGATCCTCTAAGGGCTCCTTTGAGAGAAACTTAGCAAGTATAGCCAAGGATAACCATTACACCTTTTACAGCTTTGTACATAGCCTAAAAGGTAGTAGCCTAGCATGTGCAGAACTAGTGACCAATGGTAACACACACACTGACCCCACAGAGATAGCAAATGTGCTAGTGGATAGGTTTGGTGGAAATTTCACTCCCTTATCCCCTCCTAATTTATAACAAACCTTTGCCCAAACTCCCCCCACCCTACATATCTCAAGACCAGGTCCTGAAAGCCTTATCCAAGGCAAAAAATACAACCTCTATGGAACCAGATGACATCCCAGGCTATCTCCTAAACAGGCTAAAACATGAACTAGCATCACCACTAAGTACCCTTTTCAATCATAGCCTAACCACAGTCTTTGTTCCTGCAGAATGGAGAACAGCAACATTGATTCCCCTCCACAAAGGTGGCCTAGCAACAGACCTGGGGTATTAGAGACCCATACGCCTGACCAGCCTCATCTGTAAGGCCATGAAATAAGCCATTATGGACCTCATAAATAATGACATAGGTGATCTCCAAACCTGGGATCCTACCCAATTCGGCGTCATCAAGGGCAGATCCTGTCTGCTAAATCTGGTGGACTTCTTTGAAAATGTGACCTAGGCCTTTGACAAAGAGAACTCTGTGCACACAACATACTTTGACTTAGCAAAGGCTTTTGACACAGTCCCACATTCAGGCATTATAGATAAATTTAGCAAAATGAATGTTAACACCTTCATTGTAAGATGGGTTGCCAACTAACTCACAAACTGGGCACACAATATCAAAGTGGGTGACTCCACATTAACCAACAGACTTGTTACCAGTGAGGGTGCCATGGGGGTCAGTGCTGCACCTCCTACTGTTTGGTATATACTTCTCAGAAGCTCAGGTCAAAACTAAGGGATTTTGGCTGACCAAGTTTGCAGATGACTACAAACTAGGTGCAATCATTGAATCCCCAAATGATGTCAGTATACTCTAGGAGGGTCTTATGCAGACCACCGACTGGTGTATTAGCCACAGCCTCAAACTGAATGCAAAGAAATGCATCATCATTCCATTTGGCACAAACAATGTCCCTTCACACTATCAAATCAATAACAATACTCTAAGTACCCATGAAGTGGTAAGCGATCTGAGATCAGAAGTTGAGTGCAACTTTAACTTTGACCACCATGTGTCTACTGTAATAAGGAAGGCTTTCTACATAGCACACTTGATTAGCAAAGGCATCACCTTGAGAGCAAAGGAGGTTATAACCCCTCTATACTTGGCACTAGTCCGGCCCATAATTGAGTATAACACCCCATTCTGCATGTACTGTATAAAGCATCTGTAGCAACTGAAAACACCTCAGACATTTCTAATAAAGAAGATCAAGAGGTTCCAGCATGTGCCTTGCATAGACTGACTAAAGTCCCTCTCACTATACTCTGTATCATATAGACATCTTGGGGGAGACTTATGAGTGGTTACAGAGCAATCCAAGACCCAAACCTAATGAGCTTGCTCCATATCAGTAAATCAAATGGGACTATGGTTAATCATTCCAGGGACCTAAATATGACTTGTGACTTAAATAGGACATGATAGAGGGACAGATTTATTTCCCAGCAACTGCCGTGTCTTTGGAACAGGCTACTAATCAATGTGAAGAGAAACCTGCGTGAGTGGATGGGGCACCATAAATTCTTACTGCAGATAGTGGCCACAACCCTCCTGGATATGAGCAGTCATCATTAAATGCAATCTTTGGTATTGAGTAACATTTTTCTGGTATTACATTGGGATGAATGGCTAGGCTTAAAATGACCTCTGTGTCAATAGCCTAGTAATCTGCTATGATCCTATGATCCCTGTGAATAGAGGAACCAGGCAGGGGTGTCCTCTTTCCCCTATATTATTTGCTTTATATTTAGATCGGTTGGCAAAGACAATAAGGGACTCAGAAATTCAAGGATATAATTGGTATGATAACCAACAAAAATGTCTTTATTTGCAGATGATATTATTGTGTACTGATAAATCCAGACAAGGACATCTCAGTGTTGTGGAACATTTTGTGACAGTTTCAAGTCTTTTTGGGATATAAAATTGTTGAAGATAAAGCAAAGGCTTTCGCCTCAGAAGTATATACCCACACATGAATTGGTTCAGCAATATTTATGGGGGCACAATAAGATGATGTAGTTAGGAGTATGGATTAAAACAGCTTCTATTATGGCAACTAAGGATATGTGGAAAGACACTAAACAATGTTATGCAAAAACTGGGAAACTGGAAACTCTTGTTTCTGGGTATGAATAGTAAGATACAAGAATTTAGTCTGTTTAGTTTTATATAGAGGTCAGGCATATTTTTATCAACCAGAGGAGAAGGTAAGAACAATAATTAATAGAGTTGAAGGAATTTATCTGGGATGGGAACAGTGCAGTGGTTAAGTGGGATAAGTTGATCCTTCCAAGATTTAGGATTACGTGATTTGAAGAGATGTTTTAGAGCTACACAATTAAAGCTCATATACATGATATAAGCAGAAAGATATAATTCAAAGTGATAATGGAAGATGATGAATCAACATAAATCCTAGAAATAAGGAAAGAGTGGGATTTCGCATGCAGATACTTAAGGAGAATAACACAGCTATTCAGAATATTCTATTCATAAAGTAGCCGAAACTATTCTAAGAACCAAGCCAACATGATAATTGAGAAAGGAGATTTTGCTTATAGGGATGACTGCAAGTAGGAATACAGAGAATAGGTAAGATGTGGCTGGAACTTACTGGAGAAAACTGACAAAGGAGCCGAGGTATTGGAAGCAAATGACTAGAGAGGGAAAGGCCAAGAAGACGTTTGGACAGCTGGCTAGAGACTGTCTTCCCTACTAGGGATGGATATCAGAGTATAGACAAAGAGAAAGGGACAGGGGAATCATAAGAGAAAGACTTGCCCTGGTAGAGTTTGTAGTTGAATCTTGAGTAGAAGCTGCTGTTAAAAATGATATAATTAGTAGGGCATATAAAATATGGCACAATAACTAGAACAACATCAGAGAAGGTTAGAAAAGACTGCAAAGAGAGACTGGATAAGAAGTTTACAAGTGAGCAATGGAAGGACATATGTATGGCTCCTGGGTATGCAAATAAGTACAACAGGTTTAGGATTTGTGCTTGGTAGTGTTCACATAGGTAGTTTTACACCCCAAACAAATTTCAAAGAATTTTAGTCCAGTAGATGGCAAATGTTGGAGGAGTGACAGGAGGTTTTAGGAGCATAAAGAGTGGGCAGATTTTAAAATTTCCGTATAGACTACTTTGTGAGAAATATTTGGTGAACAAATGGGAGTGACTAAGAAAATGATTTGTTCGAGCTGGGACCCAGGATCTAATTTGCCTAAACATAGTAAGGGCTTTTTAAATTAATTCTGGTGACCGCCAAAATAGCAATTAGTAGAAAATTAAAATGAAAGTCTAACCTAACTGTGTTTGAA
>NC_056750.1:85416198-85453698 GCF_019279795.1 Protopterus annectens
CATATTAGCAATGCCCTTTTAAAATTCAATTAATTGTGAATCAATTATCCAATTTAGTTTCATTATTTTATTTAGAAAGACATATAAAAATGGCTTGATGAATGCAGTATTTTATCTGATGAAGTGGAGTGGAAAATACGAAAACGCAGTAGCAGAATAGCGTTCATGTGGATTTGGATTTATCTTCGATTTTTTGTGGTGCTTTAACGTGTGTTCAGTGTGTGGAGGAATAAAGACCTTGGTTAATTTAATTGGACCTGTGTTCTTCGCTTTTTGGATTTTTGGTAATTAGTTGCCTTTTTTCGTTTTTTGGTTATCGGTGGTTTTAGAGGCAATGGAGAAACAGGATGTTCCTGCTAGTCAGCAGGAAGACCTTGGTTTGACCCGTAAACTGGTTGGTCAGTTAACCGAACTGATCAACCTCCTCACCCCAGTTGCTTCCTCCCTACTAACTGTCCATGCCAAGAACGTCGCTTATAAACCCGGAGGGACCGAACGGTCAGATTCAACGGCTGCTAACATGCAGGAAGGAGCAGAATCGGAGCTTATCGGTGGGAAAGGTGACACCGGCTTCGATAAGGATGTACCTAGGGAAATGTTTAATCCAGCGACTACACCAAGACTTTTAAGGGGGGAAGCTAATGGAGGACATTCTCTTGACAAGCGGAACACGCACAAACACAATTCTGACCTAGATAAAGGTAACGTTCCTTCTGAGCGTGATTTAAACGACTGGTTGCACCAAAAACTTGTTTTTAAGGACATATCCAAGGGTGTTCCAGTCAAACATAAAAACTGCACTTATAAAGACAGTTTAAATAAATTGTACAAACCTATGCACAGATATAGAACGCTAAATGTGGAGAATATGTATTTAAATGAATGTATTGCAAAAAATATAGTTCCTAAAGGTTTAAGGGTATTTAAATACCCTAATAATGTAATGCCTGGATCTGATTTTCATTTAGAACTTTTGGAAATATTTAATAGATGTGGTATAGATATGTTGCAGCTGATGGTGAGGGAAAACAGTAGAATACAGCATGATATTATGAAGGACATAGAAATGCTTGACAAAGTGATTACTACTGACATGATGTTTTCCATTGTGGAAGAAAAGGCCAAATATTTCAATATGAGAAAGGAAATAGATCATAGTATGGAAGTTTTAATGGATAGGAAAACCAAAAAAATTGGAAAGGGATATATATGAATATAAGAACAAAACTAGCTATCCCAACCCCCCACATAAGAAATATAAAGAGGATGGTCAATATTACTATAACAATATTTACAATCAAGTAAATACTGACTCTAGGGACACTAGTGAACAACAGGAATTAGGTAATAATATATATGATGAGGAATTTCCCCCGCTGAGAAGATCTGAGAGAATTATGAACAAACAAGGTGGAAGGGAAGTGAATTTTCATTGGAGGGGGGGAGAAGGGGAAGGGGGAAATATTAAATCTACCCTCTGATCTAATTAATACCACCCCCCCCTAATTTAGAACATATCACTAGAGTAGGAAATAAATGGACTTATAATAATTTTCATATATACAACTTCAGTTCCCTAGACTTGAAAAAGGGACATTTTAAATTATTATCCAAAGGACTCAAATTTATACCTTCTACTAAAGGAGATTTAGCTAAAAGCCTGATTGAAATTAAGTTATTTCTCAGGAAAATCAATTTGAAAATGTTATTACCTAATAATTCTACCACTGGTGATAGGGACAAGTTGAAACGAAAGTCTATTTATAATCCACCTTTAAACCCCTACCTTAAAAATCTGGAGAAAATTCTGGAAAAGGAAATTAGAAAAGAAGTATTAACAGGAGATAGATTTTACAACAATCTGAGTAAAGAAGAAAAGCAAATCTTAACAGAGTTAAGAAAGGATGTGAATTTAAGAATTATGAAACCGGATAAAGGTGGGGGTATTGTAGTTATGGACAATATTGAATATGAGAGTAGAATGGGTGATATTTTATGGGATGGAAATAAATACCAAATAGCTTCCAGAAATGAGATTAATATAGCTTATAACAAAATAGACATTCCTCTAAATGATATGTTAACTGATGAGCTAATAAATCATGATACCTACAACTATTTGAAAGTATTAAAACCAAAAATTCCTACAATATTTGGTATACCCAAAATACATAAGAGTTTGGAAAATCCTCCCTTTAGACCCATAGTTAGTGCAGAAGGATCCAAAGCACATTCCCTAGCCAAATTTGTAGACAATAAGATTAAGAAAATGTGGATGGACAAGGAACATATACTCAAAGATTCCTGGGATTTAATAAATAATATTGCTGGTTTCAACAACATTGATAACTTGATCTTTGTCACTATTGATGTTATTGATTTGTTTTCTTCCATCCCTTACAATGAAGGAAGTAATATGTTCGAAGAAATCATTTATGAGAATAGAAACCTAACTCTCAATGAGAAACTCCTTAGTATATGGTTAATGGACTTGGTGTTACAAAATAACTTTTTATATTTTAAAGGAGAATTTTTTAAACAAATACAAGGGGTAGCTATGTAGCTATGGGGGCAGCCTGTGCCCCCTCCTATGCAAACTTAGTATTAGCCTATTGGGAAGAAAAAAACATTTTGAATAGTGAATTTAGTTCTTCATGGACTATTTATCGCAGGTTTCTGGATGACATAGTGATTTTTTGGACAGGGGACGAGAACACCCTATATAACTTCCTTGAATACCTTCAACAATCAAGTAATTTTTTGAAATTTACCTATCACATTTCCTATGACGTATTACAATACTTGGATGTGGAAATTTTCAAAAAAGAAGATAGGCTAGAATCTAAAATTTATAGAAAACCAACCTATTGTAATTCCTACTTACATTTTGATAGTTCACATCCCCTTCATGTAAAAAGGAATATTGTAAAAAGCCAGTTCGTAAGGGGATGTAGAATGACTAGTGATGAGGAAGCATTTTATATTGAATGTGACTTACTGGAAAATATGTTTAGGGAAAGAGGATACCCAGATGACTTTGTACACAATATTAGGCAAGAAGTAATTAAAGGTAGAAATAATAGATTTTTACCTATAATGAGAGGGGGTAATATGAAAAACAACATCGAAAATATGACCATTAGAAGTAATGACAACGGGAATTTTGAGCTTGCTCTAACGCTTGAATTTAACAGCATCAATAACAGAGTAAGAACCATTTTTAACAAGGAATGGAGTAAATTTATTGAATTGATGGACTTGAATAAAGAGAATATATATACAACTAAGACAGTATATAAAAATTCAAAAAGTATTAGAAATCTATTAGAAAATAAAAGTATAGAAAATTCTGAAGATAAAAGGAAAAAGGGGACATATAAATGTGGTAGGTGTTCTCAATGTAAGGCCATTTCCAATAACAACGTTATTAATATTAAAAGCAGAAATAGGTTAATAGTGAATGATAAGTATCACTATAATTGTGATTCAATGGGTATAGTTTATTTTGCTTCCTGTAAGGTTTGCCAGTCCTTTTACATAGGAAAAACTGAAAGGAAACTACGAAGGAGAATATTTGAACATTTAAATGATATCAAAAATTGCAAAGAAAGTAATGCACTTTATAAGCACAGTTTACTATGTAAAGAGGCTAGTTTCATATTTTCAGTGATTGAACATACTGAAAGGGACATTAGGGGAGGACCTTGGGAAGAAAAATTAGAGTATAGGGAACTCTGGTGGCAAATGACTTTAAAATCATACAATACACCAGGATTGAACGAACACACCAGCATTCTACCCCTATTAAAGCTTAGAGCAGCTAAATTATAAACTGAATTTATATTTATACATATTCAACCTATTTATCCATTTATTTATGTAATTTATTAAAAGTGTTTTTATATATGGAATGAAATTTTAACATTTAATTTTATCTATTTACAAGAATGCATTTTAAATGTATATTTAAATGTATATTTAATATTATATGGAAAGCATTTTACAAGTGAAGAGCTGCAATATTCTGAAATAACCACTAGATGGCAATGCATATCACAATTTTTAACTGACACTGATGTTAACATTTTAGAAAAGAAGCTTTATTTACACATAATATTTTGTTTTAAGTATAAAGAATGCTTCAAAATTCATTCACAACTATTTACATAAGTTTTTAATAATAAGGAGGAATAGAGATTTAAAATCATAACATTTTTTAGAACATTTGAATTTACATTTTTAACATATTAGCAATGCCCTTTTAAAATTCAATTCATTGTGAATCAATTATCCAATTTAGTTTCATTATTTTATTTAGAAAGACATATAAAAATGGCTTGATGAATGCAGTATTTTATCTGATGAAGTGGAGTGGAAAATACGAAAACGCAGTAGTGGAATAGCGTTCATGTGGATTTGGATTTATCTTCGATTTTTTGTGGTGCTTTAACGTGTGTTCAGTGTGTGGAGGAATAAAGACCTTGGTTAATTTAATTGGACCTGTGTTCTTCGCTTTTTGGATTTTTGGTAATTAGTTGCCTTTTTTCGTTTTTTGAGTATTGTTATTATTATTATTGTTATTATTATCATTATTATTATTGTTGTTATTATTATTATTATTGTTATTATTATTATTGTTATTATCATTATTATTATTATTATTATTATTATTATTATTATTATTATATTACTATGCTAAATTTCTCTTGTTCCACACCAGACTAACCTCACTCTGTCTTCAGCTTTCTAGAGGATTTATTCTCTCTCTTCTCTTCTGACTCACATGATATTTTATAAATCTATTAAATTTAACTTCCTACTGGCCTTCCTCCATTCTGTATTCCTTTCCCGGTTTCTACTCGTACACATATTCCACGCCCAAAATGCTTCCTGCCTGCTTTATTCTGCTGCTCCTTCCCTCCCTTCCACCTCGACTATCTTGCTGTCTGTTCTTTCTCTCGTTTTTCCTCACTCTATTTTCTATCCTTCCTCTTTCCTTCTAACTCCTCTAGACCTAGACATTTCTCTCCTCTTAGCTCATCCTCTCCTCACAATCTACCTGGCTGTTACCTGAGAGCACCTCTGTGCTACCTGTATTTAGTCTCTGTTATGCATTGGAACTACTATCCCTACAGAGCTCTTCCACTGCTAAGCAACAGTATATGAATGTAACTGAGTTTTAATACTGATTTATTGTGAATCTGCTCTGCACATGTAATTCTGATAAATTATCAATGCAACTGTAAATCTCTAGGATTATCAACTGCTTTTATACTATGCGTTAAAAAGATTAATCTGTATTATGTTATCCTAACAGGAAAGTTATTATGAAATATTTGTCTCTTTTGTGTATGTTGTCTTTTTAATGGCGATGTATGGAGCTTTTCCCCTGTGCCACCCCTGAAAGGAGGTTTGCTTTAACTCACCCAGTCAGACTATCCTGACAGATAAATGTAAACAAACAAAAAAAACAAACAAAAGTGACAATGCGTCACAATTTAAATGCAAATAGTTTGACCTTTCTGTAAGAGGAAACAGCAGCAAACATATCAGAACTATTCTTCTTTATCCAGCTACTAATGGATTGGCTGAAAGGTTTGTCCAGACCTTCAAGACATCTACATAAAGTTTATATAAAAGCTCTATATGAAAGCAAGGAACAAGGCAGGAATTCCTGCCCAACATAAGGTGGACAGTTTCCAGTTTGCATACTGAATGTCAGCACACACGGTGACAAGCCTAACTCTGGCAGTGTTGATTATGAACAGGAAGATAAGATCTCAGACCCATTAAAACCCTGTCTTCAAAGACAGATAGATACAGAATAAACACTTTAAACAAATGCCAGGAAAAACACCATTACATTTTCATGTGAGAGAAGACATAGTCATACAGGATTACGGGCAGGAAAAGTGGCAGCCTTGGTGGATCGTAACTAGAATGGGCTTATTAACCACATTGTCAGTGCTAAAGATCACCCACAGAGACTAAATTTGCAATTGGAAAGTTTACACTCAGAGCCTAAAGCTGATGACAGTGACACACTCCTGGACTTAGGCTTAAGTGGGCAGGATTCAGGAAGGCTTACACGGAGTTCAAGAGTAGTGTAAGCCTCCGTGTAAGCCTCCCGATCCAGGAACAGCCCAAACCTCCGTGTAAGAGACAGCTAACACGTCTCTTACACGGACTGGGCGTGGAAATGCTCAATACCTCATTTGCAGCTCAAAGATATGCAAATGAGGTATTTGAGCGATCCAAGAAGCCCAAACCAGTCCGTGTAACGGACGTGTTAGCTGCAGAAATGTACTCAGCTGACAACTGAGTACATTTCTGCAAAATTAAAAACGGAGCTATGTCAGCTCCAAATAAAGGGTGCATTTGTTACAGTAAGCATGCCAATGGCCAAATATGTGGCCATTGGCATGAAAAAGTGTTGCAAAAATATATTAAATAACTTTTTTTTTTCGTGGGATTATGATGTTTAACTGCAGCGCACACCCGCGCAAACGGGTTGCGCTGCCTAAAACTGAAAACCGAAGCTTATAAGCCCACAATTGTGGGATTTATGTATTACATGGAATGTCAATGGAGGGACTTGCAGACCAAAAACAATATGGCCTCCGTTTAGTGGTTGTCAAGGGGGGGAAGCTCTGTGTAAGACATGTAACTAAGGATTACTAGGCAATCCTATGTAAATGAGGGTTACAATACTGAATCACACTGCCACATAGGTAATGAGCACTTTCTGAGTAGTGTAAGAGTTACAGAAGGGGGAGGAACAGAGTAAGAGGTAGGTGACATCACGGGGGGAATTATAAAAATAAATGTATCAGATTGGAGGGCAATGTAAGGTGACAGATGACAGACAGACATCAGGGAGAGAGGTGTGTCCCAACAGAACACTAGAAAAGTCAAGAAACAGAGGGTGCACACTATCCCTACACTCAAACTTTCTTGATATACGTGCATGCGCGCGTGTGCACGTGTGTAAGCCAGGTTCAACATGTGGGAGCGTGCTGCAAACCGTTTGCAATGGTTTGCGCGGGCGTGCACACGCGTAAGGCAGTGTGCACGTGTTTTAACATGAATCAGCCAAGTTCACACCGTGTAAGGATGTGTGCACGCGTTTAACACCGTGTAAGGATGTGTGCGCGCGTTTAAGTAACTGTGAGCGTGCTTAAGCTGGTGTGCACATTGCTCCCCCCTCAGGAAACAAAGAGGAAAAAGGAAACAACCAGAATACAGGGAAACTGCCAGAGGATACTGCTGGAGTTAATTGGTGGAAACAATTGGAAGCAGGCAATTACACAGGCAGACTAGAAGCCCAACCCAGCACTTAAAACACTGCAAACAGCAGTGCAGGGTGTTTCTCACAAGAGATACTGCAAGAAAGTAAGCTATCAGAATTGAAAACTGAAAAAAGCTGAAATCAGAGCAGAAATGCTAGGAGCTGCCATAGCTGTTATAATCAGGCATAGGCGAATTGCTGAGGGTGGTGACAATGCAGATGCTGACAGACAACCCAGAGTGAGGAGAAGGAGAAGAGTATACAGGCCCAGGGTCACCTACCATGGGTTACATGAGCTGGAGATAGTAGAGCGCTACAGAGTGGACAGAGACCTTCTGCAGCAAATTGTTGAGCTGTGCAGGCCACGCCTCACACACAGAACCAACAGAGGGGAACCCATCCCAGTGGAAACCAAGGTATGTGTTGGCCTAAGAATACTAGCAACAGGTACCTTCCAGAGGCCAACTGGTGATATGATGGGGATATCACAGGCATCAGCCTCCAGGGTACTGCACCAGTTCCTGGATGCCATGTCAGCACATGTTGGTGATCATGTATATTTCCCCAATGCCCGTGAGGTTGTGGCCAGCAATATGCGTCTCTTCCAGCAAATAGCGGGATACCCTGAGGTATTGGGTGCAGTAGACTGCACGCACATACGCATCAAAGCACCAGCCAGTGAGCGGGGTAGAGCCTACATGAACCGCAAGGGCTTGGCCTCCATCAACTGCCAGGTCGTGTGTGATGCCCAGCGCATAATAATGAATGTGTGTGCTGGCTGCCCTGGGAGCTACCACGATTCCCACATCTGGCATCTGACGCAGCTGTACCAATCATTTGCCAGTGGGGACTTCCCACACGGACACCTAGTGGGGGATGCAGGTTAAGCATGTGAGCCGTGGCTGATGACACCCATCAGAAATGCACACACACCTGAACAGGAACGCCATAATGAGGCACACGCACAAACACGTAATGTCATAGAGCGTGTGTTTGGGCTGCTCAAGTCGTGGTTCCGGTGTCTGGACACATCTGGTGGAGCCTTGCAGTACACACCAACTACATGTACCCAAATGATCATGATATGTGCTATGCTACATAATATGATCCTGCGGAAACAGCTGCAGCAGGACCAGCATAGGGCTGGGCCAAACATACCCCCACCATTGCCAAGGCCACCACAGGCAGAGGGTGACTTGGAGGAGGAACAACCTGACCTTGCCCCAGTAGGCAGAAGGAGGCATGCCCAGTATGCCCTGGCCTTGGCAAAGAGGCAACGCATAGCACATACACTTGGTCAGTCAGAACACTGGGACTGATACCCGCTCTGACTCACTCATATAGTAACAGGGATGCCTAACATGACACAACCTGCTTCCAAACATGTACAGGGAGTGTAGTATGTGCATCTGACAGAGGCAGCCCTGCAGCACCACCTGAGGCATGAATGCCATGTGTCAAGTAATGTAACACCATGTACCATATGCACACCTGAGGACCCTGACTAACATCCACCCTCACCAATCACAAACCACAAAAACACAAACCCACATTCATAGGTACCACAAGGGATAGGAACCTAGATGTAATGCTACCCAATGCCAGAAGTATAAACAGCAAGATGTGTGCAGTGTAAACACAGACAGTATAGAGGATGTAGATATCAGTGCTGTAATAGACAACTGGGTCAAAGCCCACACCAGCACCCTAACACTACCAGGTCACACCTCATACAGGGATGTACATGTGCAAAAACATGGAACAAGCTACAAAACGAGGGTGACTAGCAATAAATGTCATGGATAACCACACCCACATGTTGGTACCACAACAAGAAGCAACATGGATTAGCCATGGTCAAATACCAATTGCTAAAACTGCCTACTACTAAATAGCTTGCTGCAGACCACTGTCCTAATAGCAGGAACTGCACCAGGCCTATGTTCATAGGTTCATAGGTTCATACTAGGCTATCTGCCCTAGGGCATATATAAGCCTAGCACAGAGTTTTGTGGCTTCCGCCACCCCTTCAGTTCTAAGGATAATATGCCCATTATTTTGCTGTGCCTCTGTCAAGCAGTGACACTGATGTTATCCCTGGGGTATACCTGCGATCTCCCATCCATTGGTCATGATTTCTCTTGAACAAAGCCAGCGAGGTGCCCAACCTCACATGTACCAGGATGATGTTCCACAGCATAGGGAGTCTCTGGGTGATGAATCTGTCCCTCCAGCATGCCCTATTAATAGCCGTGTTGAGGTTTAAGTCTCCTGCCCTTGTAGATCTGATGGATTTAGAGGTCTAGAGGTGAAGCATGTTCATTAATTCCGGGTTGGACATGGCCTAGTATGTCAGGCACAGGCCACCTCTGAGCAGGCGGTAGGTGACTGAATAGAGCTGGGGTTCCTTCAGTCGGGCAGCATAAGACATACATTTGAGACCTTTTATCCGTCTGGTGAGGAATGTTTGGGGCCTGTCCAATTGCTGCAGGTGTCGGGTCAGATACTTCCCGAATGGGGCATTGTACTCAATCATTGGTCTGATGAGTGATGAGTACAGGGGAACAATGACCTCCCTTGATCTAGATGTGAATCCCTGCATGATCAGGTGGGCAATGTAGAAGGTCTTCCTAACTACTTTGGCAATGTGAGTGTCAAACGAAAGGTTACTGTCAACCTGGGTGCCCAGATCCCTGATAACCTCTCCTGTGCTTAGAGGAGTAACACCTATATGGGAACTAGGGGTAACCTTGTTCTTCCCGAAGGGTATGACTATGCATTGTTTAGCGTTTAACTTTAGGCCATGCCTCTGGCACCAGTTATCCATTTCTATGAGACCCGTCTGAAGGATGTCTGTGTCAGATGGGTTTTCAACTATGGTTCCCAGTTAGCAGTCATCTGCAAACTTTGTCAGCCATAATCCTCCTGTGTTTGCTTGTACTTCTGAAAAGTAGATGCCGAACAAAAGTGGGCCCAGGACTGAGCCCTGTGGGACACCACTTGTGAAAGGCTTGGAGTGTGACATGGTGCCAGCAACCTTGACGCTGTGGGTTCTGTCACTTACCAGTTTGTAACCCATCTTGTGAAGTATGGGTCTACATTTAAGCTGGTGAGTTTGTCAATGATACCTGAGTGGGGTATTGTATCGAAAGCCTTTGCCAGGTCAAGGTAGGCTGTGTGGACTGCCTTGCCCTCGTCAATGTCCTTGGTGACCGTTCTGAAAAAGTCAACCAAGTTTAAAAGGCATGATCGCCCTTGACAAAGCCAAACTGGGTTGGATCCAAAGTCTGCAAGTCCCCTATGTCTTCATTTATGAGTTCCATTATGATCCTCTCCATAGCTTTGCAGACCAGGCTTGTCAAGCTGAGGGGACGGTAGTGTCCGGGGTCGGTGGAGGCACCTCCTTTGTGAAGTGGGACCACCGTTGCCGTACGCCAATCCTTGGGTACGTATCCTGAGGTGAGGCTAAGATTAAACAGCTGCCCTAACTGCGGGTTTAATTCCTCATTGAGTTCGTGGAGCACACAACCGGGGACACCATCTGGTCCCATGGATGCTGTGTTTCTCGCCTTGGATAGAGCAGTTCTCACCTGAGCATTTGAGATGTTTGGGGGGCTACAATCCCCTGGTATAGATATCCCTCCCTTTGGAAATCTGCACTGAACCTGTCAGCCAGTATGTTGCCAATGTCTGTAGGTTCAGTGATTTTACATCATTATGAACTAATTCTGAGCATATCTGGGAGTCACCTCCCAGGTTTCCAACATAGCTAAAAAAGGCCTCATGATTGTCTTCTGAGTCCTTAGCGAGTTTTCTCTCAAAATGTGCCCTGGATGATTTTATGGGAGATCTCAGTTCTTTACTCATAATGAGCAGGGGTGTCTTCCCTTCTACAGATTTTGCTCTATCTTGTAGTAGCTCCTTCCTTCTGATGTAGAGCATGTTTATGGCTGGGGTCCACCAGACTGCACGCATGCCTTTGGTACAAAGAGTCTTTGTTTTGTGTGGGATTGCCTGATCCATGCAGTCCTGGAGGTGCTGGTAGAAGGCATTTGTAAATGATTCAGCGGCTTGGGTAATGGTTTCCGCTGGCTTGGGGGCCTTGAAAGAGACCACACCAGTCTTTAGAAGTGTGAAGTCAGCTTCTGAGAAGTTTTTCACTGTGGTCTTCTTTATCTGGGGTGGGGGCGGGATGTGGACTTCCAGTGAGATTAGTTTATGATCTGATCTCACCAATGATGGGTATACTTCTGGTGTTGAACATTGTGACCCCGTGTTCATGATGATGTGATCTAGTATGTTGTCTCCTCTTGTGGGGATGGTGACTAGTTGTTCCATGGCATATGAGTTTATGAACTCTAGGAACCTTTGGGCTAGAGTGTTGGGGCTTGAGTAGTGATCCCAGTCTATATTTGGATAGTTGAAATCACCCAGTATGATGGTATTTGGAGATACATTTATCCCCTCCAGTGTTTTCAGGAAAGCTGTGTGAGGTTCCTGAGTTTGAGAGGGTGGCCTGTAACCTGCTACAAACTGCCGAGCAGTCTTGCCTACGGTTAATTGCACCTGGATGGTCTCTGATGCATCGTGTGTTGCCACCAACCTTGAGGTGAGGGTGTCCTTGATGAATATAGACACCCACCCTCCTTCCCTGGTGTCGTCCAGATTTCGGGGCCAGAACGCATGATATGAGGTAACACCTGATACTGCCGGGGTGCTGTCAGGAGCCCTGAACCAGGTTACAGTCACAGCACAGACATCGATGTTCTCCATACTGAGAAGGGCTTTGAGTGCGTGCATCATGAGGTTGAGATGTCTGGCATTGAGCAGCATTACCCTTAGTTTATTTCCCTTTTTTGTGTTCTAGGGTGGTAGGTTTAGAATCTGAGCCTTGCCTAAAAAAGGCACAATGGGGGTGGCAAGAGCCCTAGCCAAATTCCGGAAGCCCAGGGGTGACAGGTGCAAGCCATCCCCTGTGAATCAGCGTGGCTTGTCCAGCATGTCATCCCAGGCAGATGGACATTGGATCCCCTTTGAATGACACCATAGATTAAGCCAATTATTACAGATGGTCATCTTGTCTCTGTATTGTGGCATCATTCTTGGTGAAGGTAGGATACTGCTCAAGGTCAGGGTCATACCTGCCTGGGCTACATAATCAGAGAGCTCCTCTATGTCTCTTTTCATGTAGTCCAGGGAGGTACATCACAGGTCGTTCACACCAGCATGGACAATGACTGAGTCATACTTGTACTTGCAGTTGAGTGACCTGAGTGCTTGCATTATGTGGTGGATTCCAGCGCCCAATAAGCAGCTTACTGTGACCTTCACCTTACTCAATCTGGTGAGTGGGACGTCAGTGTGTCTGACGATGGAGTCACCTAAACGCGTGTGTCTGGCATCAGGGCGGCACAGTGGTGCAGCGGTTAATGTTGTCGCCTCACAGCAAGAGGTTCTCCGGTTCAATTCTCGGCTGGGGTGCCTTCTGTGTGGAGTTTGCATGATCTCCCTGTGTTCGCGTGGGTTTCCTCTGGGTACTCCGGTTTCCTCCCACATTCCAAAGACATGCATCTGGAGCATTTCTCCCCGGGCCCCTAGTCGGACATTCCCGGTCAACAAACGTTAAATAAATAAATAAATAAATAATTGTGTTTGGCCTAAGGGCTGTGAATGTTTGGCACACTGACTCTGTGGTCTATGTGTTGCATGTGCTGTGCCCTGTGGAGGCAGTTGTTTGGGTGTCTGCTTTGGTGGCCTCTGCTGTTATGGTAGATCTGTGATCAGAGGCTCTGAGTATGTCTTTGTGTGTTTATGTGTATGATTTGAAGTTGTGATAGTGCTATGTGAGACTGGGTTTGTGGTGTGTGTGGTCACCTTCTCCTTCTCTCTGGTCCTGCCAGTCCTATGTTGAGAGAGCTCAGCCTCCAGTTTGGCTATATAGTTGTATCTCTTGCATGCATTTGTGTTTTGTGGGAGAAGGAGAGGGTTGTCTGTGTACATGAGTCAATTGTAACATTGCCTCAATATTCCCAGGTTCACCAGCTGAGCAGGAGAGGACACTAGCAACTGATCCCTTGACATGCTAGAAGGAATAGACAAAAAACTGTTGGAAGACAGGAAGATATCAAGCCCCCCAAACCACATTATATTGCTTGACTGACAATACCTACACATACACCATAGTTTCATAGTTTCATAGTTTACTACTAGGCTATCTGCCCTAGTGCATTTATAAGCCTAGCCATAGTGATGTGGCTATTGCCACCCCTTATAGTGGTAATAAGTGTTATGAATAGATTCCGAATATTGTGCCTCTCACTTAGTAGTGACACATTATGACCCCCGTACATAATTGAATACCTTGACTGTTCCTCTGTCTAGTAGTGACACAGGGAGGACCCCTGGGGTAAAACTACAATCCCACATCCAGTTGTCCAGACTTCTCTTAAAGAGAGTCAGTGAGGGACTCTGTCTAACATGAACTGGGATACTCTGCTAGAGTGTGAGAAGCCTCTGAATTATGACTCTGTCCCCCCAGCATGTCCTATACATGTATGTGCTGAGGTTCAAATCTTCAGCTCCCATGGTTCTGGTGGATTTGGATTGCTTGCAGTGGAGCATGTCCACCACATCCTGATCGGACATGGTCTTGTATGTCAGGCATAGGTCACCTGTAAGTATGCGGTATGCCACTGAATAAAGCTGGATTCCCTTTAGTCTGGAAGCATATGACATTTGTTGTAGACCCCTGATCTCCTTGGTAAGGTACTTTTGGGGTCTCTCCAGCTGTTGCAAGTGCTGGGTGAGGTACATACCAAATGGGACTTTGTATTCAATCATGGGCCTGATAAGGGAGAAGTATAGTGGTACAATGACCTCCTGTGATCTGGATGGAAAACCCTTCATGATAAGGTGGTCAAGATAGAAAGTCTTTCTAACCACTTTGGCAACATGGGTGTCAAACGAGATGTCACTATCTACATGTGTCCCCAGGTGTCTGATTTGTATTCTGTGCTCAGTGGGTTGCTGTCTATGTATTGATTTGTGGGTACTCTGTTCCTCCCAAAGGGGATGACTACACATCAGTTGCAGTCAGTTTCAGGCCATGATTCCGGCCCCAGCTATCTGTCTTTGTGATGGCATTCTGTAGGATGTGTGTGCCGGCTGATGTATTCACTTATGGTGCCTAGGTTGCAGTCATCTGCAAACTTTGTCAGCCACAACCCTCCTATGTTTGCTTTCACATCTGAAAAGTAAATGCCAAATAAGAGGGGTCCCAGGACAGATCTTTGTGGGACACCACTTGTGACTGGCTTTGAATCTGACAAGGCACCTGCAATGTCGACTTTATGGGTTCTGTTTCTTAGCCATTTTGCAAACTATCCTGTGACATATGATTTTATATTTCAGCTGTTGAGCTTGTCTATGATGCCTGAGTGGGGTATTGTGTCAAAGGCCCTAGCCAAGTGCAGGTAGGCTGTGTGGACTGTGTAGCCCTCATCAATGGCCCTACTGACAGTATCAAAATAGTCAACTAGGTGCAAAATGCAGGATCTGCCCTGTACAAAGCTGAACTGGGTGGGATCAAGGGTCTGTAGGTCACCAATGTCTCTGTTTAAGAGCTCCATAATGACTCTTTCCATAGCTTTGCAGACAAGGCTGGTTAAGCTTGTGTGGTGGTAGTCCCCAGGGTCTGTGGAGGCATCTCCTTTGTGGAGTGGGACCACTGTTGCTGTACGCCAGTGTTCAGGTACATATCCAGTAGCAAGGCTAAGGTTAAATAGCATTTGTATATACGGGTTTAGCTCCTTCTGGAGTTCACATAGCACGCAACTGGGGATACAATCAGGTCCCATTGATGCTGTGTTCTTGTCTTTGCTGAGTGCGGCTCTCACATGGACATCTGAGATGACAGTGAGGTTACATTCATCTGTGATAACTATCTTCTGTTGGGGGTGAGGGAGGGGGAAAATTGCACTGAACCTGTCTGCCAGAATGTTGCCAATATCTGTCAGGTCACTGAAATATATGTTGTTGTGTACCAACTCAGAGCATATCTGAGGGTTCCCACCCAGGTGTCTGACATAACTGAAGAAGGCAGTGTGGTTATCTTTATCGTCTTTGGTGTTTATGTCTCAAAGTTGACCTTGGATGTCTTTATGAGAGAATGTAGCTTTTTACTACTGCTGCTCACAGCTGCCTTCTCTTCAGGAGATGTAGCTCTGTCTTGCATTAGTATCCTTCATCTGTTATACAGTTTGTTTATGGCTGGGGTCCACCAGACAGGCCACTTTCCCTTGGTGGAGAGGGTCATGTTTTTATTTGTGATTGCATGGTCCATGCTATCTTGGAGATGTCCGTAGAAAGTGTCTGTGAAGGAGTCACCATTGTGTGTTGTGGTTTCCACTGGCCCAGTGGGCTTAACGGATACCATCTCAGTCCAAAGAAGTGTGAAGTCAGCTTTTGAGGTGTTTGTCACTATACTCTTTGTATTATACTAGCACTGACACAAGTGTAGACAATTTCCCAGAATCCATCAAACAAAACGGACATGCAAAATGTAACACTTCCACAAGAGGGGTAAGCATACTGGATGTGATAATCAGAAATATGTGTACTGGATGTCAAGATGAGAAGTGTATCCCTCACTGGTAAGACCAGACCATAGAGTAATCACACTGTAGTTACACATCCCAACCCCAGTCCATGGCCAGAATACCACAGTGAAACACATGTATAAAGCATAGCTTGCACCCCTACAAACCAATGTGGAATTCATGAAAGGCCCTGTGCAAGTCCAGACTATGGGACACACTGCAGAACATGTTACACAGGCATACCATGAACACAGCCAAGAGGGCTTGGAGTCTGCAATCACAAACAACAAGACACAATGCCATACACCCATGCATCTGGCATGCTGGACACCATAAATTACTAAACCATTGAAGAGAATGAGGAAGCTACCACATGATAGATCAAACATGAAAAGTGAAGTAATCAGTGATCACTAGTATGGCAATAAAATGTGTCCACACATACAATCCACTAAGGCCAGGCAAAACAAGTAGAATCTGTGAATCCAGTGGCAATGTGACACCTGTCCCAAGTACACACACAAGAACAACTCACCACAATAAATACAAATGTATGTGATAGACGCAACCAGGTAGCCAAACCGGGGCCTGAGCACCCCCAAATCAGTACTGTCAAAACTAGTCAGGAGGACAAGGTAACCACATACACCACAAACCAGTCCCACATAGACCTACAACGACTGTAAACCAAACACATAAACACAAAAACATTCCCAGAAGCCCTAATTACAAACACACAACACCAACACAAGCCTCCAAAGCAGACACCCAATAAAACAAACTCCAGACATAGCACATGTAACACATAGTACACAAAGCTGGTGTGCCAAACAGTCACAGGACAGAAGGAGAAACAACATGCCTGATACAGTTGTAATAGGTGACTCCATAGTGAGACACGCTGCTGTCCCAGGGATGGCTTGCACCTGTTACCCATGAGCGTCTGCATATTGCCTAAGGCTTTTGCAAACTACAGAGATCCTCCCATAGGCAAGGCCGAAAAGAGCAACCCACCACCATAGAAAACAAAACTGGAAAGAAACAGAAGGGTAATGCTGATCAATGCCAGATGTGTAAACCTCAATATGCATGCTCCTGAGGCCCTCCCCAGTATGGAGAACATTGATGTCTGTCCAGTGCTACACACCTGCTGCAAGCCTCGTGACAGCACACCAGCACTACCAGGTAATACTACATATCATGTGTTATGGCCACAAAACCTGTAACAAAACATAAAAGGAGGGTGAGTATCCATATTCAGCACAGACAGCCATACGTCCAGTTAACTGACAATGCTTATGTCATTGCAGTCCACCCATGTGCAACTAACTGTAGGCAAGACTGCTGTACAGTTTGTAGCATGCTACAGACCACACTCTCACACACAGGAACCCCACCCCACTGTCCTGAAGACAGTGGACAGTATGAATGTACCACCAAATACAAAACAAGGTACACACAAATTACCACATAGGTGGTAAACCATTATGTGTGGAAGGAGTAATCAGGGACCTAGTGACACAAGTGGACAGTCACCTGTTATGTGACAGCCACATCGCCAATTTGTCTAGGAAGACGTCTATATTGGACACTGTATCATGAAAGGATTCACATCTATGTCAACAAAGGTCATTGTGCCCCTATACTGTTCCCCTATCAGACCATATTGTAATACAATGCCTCATTTGGGATGTACATTATCTGGCACCTGCAGCAGTTAGAAAGACCTCAAAGGTACCTCAGCAAGAGTCAGAAAGGGTCTCAACTATATCTCTTATGCTGCCTGGCTGTAGATACCACAGCCGAATGCAGTCACATACTGCCAACACAGAGGCATTGTATGTCTATTGTACAAGTCCATGTCCAACACAGAAGTAATGGACATGCTCCACCCCAGAAAACTCAAAGCCATCGGAGCTGTGTGAGTGAGACATGTCAACCTCAACACTTACTGAAATAGGATGTGCTGGAGGGACAGATACCTAACCCTGAGTTTCTCCACACCCTGGAACAGAATACCACTACATGTTAGGCAGAGCCCCTCACTGACACTCTTCAACAGGAAGTTAGCAAAATGGATGGATAATTGTAGCTGTACACTGGGGGTCTTTACTGTGTCATGTCCAGACAGAGGCACAGCTAAGTAAATCATAAGTGGCCATAATATTCACATAGCAAGGGGTGGCAAAAGCCACACGCACTGTGGCTAGGCTTACAAATGCCCTAGGGTGGATAGCCTAGTATGAACCTATGAACCTATTATGATACAAACTGTACAGGACACTAAGGATAACCCCAAGGCTGCTGCAACTGATGGTAGTAAGCGTGTTGTGAATTCCTGGATATGCTCTGGATCACACAAATATTACAAACAACATACCAAACACACACACGTATTGCCAACATACATCCTGACAGGTGCAGTGCAAACCCCCCCCCCTCATAATGCCAAATATCTTTCCCAGCAGACTGCTGCCTCCCTGACATTATGTCAGCCTTACCACAGGATATGTACCCAAAGAGCAGTGTACAACAACAGTGGGTGTTCTCAAGAAAGGTGTCGCCTGAATGGATACTAAAAACAACCACCACAGAATCCTGAGAAGCTTGGTCTGCACAGCTATGGAAAGGATCAGCATGTACCGCAGACATAACAATATTGGGGATCTATTGACACCCGACCCTACTCAGTGTGGGTTTATGAAGTGCAGAACCTGTCCCTAAACATGTGTGACTCAGTTGAAACAGTGATTGAGGTCACTGATGAGGGCAATGTGGTCCACACAGTGTAGCTGGACCTTGCAAAGCCTTCCATACAATACCCTACGTGTTCAATATAGATATGCTCACCAGCTTATATATACACCCCAATGTCACTAGAGGGGTTGCAAACCAGACCAACGACAGAACTGACATGGCCAGACATGCTGCAGCCATGTCAGACTACAAACCACATATAACAGGTATCCCACAAAGCTTGGTCCTGGGACCTTCCCCGTTTGGTATATATGCCCCATAGGTACAGGCCAACATGAAGGTCTGTGCCTGAACATGTTTGCAGAGGACTACAAACTGCCTAACACATCTGACACTCCAGCTGACACAAGCATCCCACAAAAGGGCCACATAGAAACAGACAATCGGTGCCATAGCCATGTCAGCATGTGAAATGGAGAAAACTGTATAGTCAACCTCAGTGGATATACAGTAAGTGACCACCAATTACCACATAGGTGTTAACCCATTACATACTTCACATGTAATGACGGACCTGGGTACACAAGGTGATAGATATCCTGCATAGGACAAACATGTGGCTGTAGTGTTAACAGAAACAATGCATATACCAACCTAATCATGAAGGTTATGACATCTAGATAAGGGGAGGTCATTGTGGTTCTGCAGTTATCCTTCATCAGCGTTACAAATGACCACAACAGCCCCTGTGGGGTGTACCTCAGCAGACACCGCCATCAACTGTAAAGTCCACAACAGTACCTCACCAGGAGTATCAAAGAGCTTGAACACATGTAGTAATGTGCTGCCTGATTAAACAGAGTGCAACTCCACACACTGCCATGCTGGCCACCCAGACACAAGCTGTGCCTGATGTAGAAAGCCATGTCCAAGCTGGAATCAATGAACATGCTGCACCTTGTACAATCTGAATGGCAGTGAGCTATGCACATGAGGGACCTGAACCCCAGCACTGACATACATAGGACAAGCTGTACTACATTATCCATAACACAGAAGCCACCCCCATGCATGAGTAAACTACCAGTACAGGTTATCCATAGAGTCACTCGTTGATTCTCCTCAACAGGAATCTTAATGAGTGGATGGGAGATGGTAGGTTTACCCTGGGTATCAATGTTATGTCACAGGTAGACAGAGGCACAGTATACTAAACAAGACATATTTCATGGCAAACTACACTTACAATGTGTCGAAGGACAAACACACTCTCTGACTAGCATTAGAAATGGCCTAGGGCACATCGGTAGTGTTTGCCAATGTACACCTATGTTGTGGAATACACTACTGATGTTGGATGAGGCTGTTGTAAGTAGTTCATATCCAAACATAATGCAACATGGTCAGATAGGTTCATAGGTTTATACTAGGCTATCTGCCCTAAGGCAGTTATAAGCCCAGCCCAGAGTTTTGTGGCGTACGCCACCCCTTATATGGAAACAATACTGTGCCCATTAGTTTGTCGTGCCTCTGTCCAGCAGTGACACAGAGACGGTCCCCGGGGTAAACCTATGATCTCCCATCCACAGGTAAAGATTCCCCTTGAACAGAGCCAGTGAGGTGCTCTGCCTCACATGGATCGGGATTGTATTCCACAGCATAGGGAGTCTCTGAGTGATAAATCTATCCCTCCAATATGTCCTACTTATATCCCTGCTAAGGTTTAAGTCACTTGCCCTAGTGGTTCTGCTGGATTTGGCGATTTTGAGGTGTAGCATGTCCATTACTTCCTGGTTGGACATGGCCTTGCATGTCAGGCACATGTCACCTCTGAGCAGACGGTATGTGACTGAATAGAGCTGGAGTGTCTTCAATCTGGCAGCATATGACAGATGTTGGAGACCCTTTATCCTTTTGGTGGGGGACTTTTGGGGTCTCTCCAATTGCTGCAGATGTCGGGTGAGATACATCCAGAATGGGGCATTGTACTCGATCATTGGTCTGATAAGTGAAGAGTACAGGGGAACAATGACCCCACTAGATCTGGATTTGAATCCCTTCCTGATCAGGTGGGCAATGTAGAAGTTCTTTCTAGCCACGTTAGCAACGTGAGTGTCAGGAGAAAGGCCACTGTCAACCTGGGTCCCCAGGTCCATGATAACCTCCTCTGTGCTTACAGGATTGCCACCTATATGGTAGCTTGGGGTTACCTTGCTTTTCCCGAAGGGTATGACTATACATGTTTTGGCATTTAACATCAGGCCATGGCTCTGGCACCAGCTATCAGTGTCCGTGAGTCCCTTATGAAGGATATCCGTGTCTGATGCACTGTCCACTATGGCACCCAGTTTGCAGTCATCTGCAAACCTTGTCAGCCAAAGTCCTCCCATGTTGGCCTGTACCTCTGAGAAGTAGATGACGAACAATAGGGGGCCAAGGACTGAGCCCTGTGGGACACCACTTGTGACCGGCTTGGAGTCTGACATAGCGCCAGCAACTCTAACCCTGTGGGTTCTGTCCTTAAGCCAGTTTGCAACCCATCTTGTGACATATGGGTTTACATTTAGGTTGGTAGGTTTTTCTACAATACCCGAGTGGGGTATTGTGTCGAAAGCCTTTGCAAGGTCAAGGTAGGCTGTATGGACTGCCCTTCCCTCAGCAATGGCCTTAGTGACTGTTTTGAAGAAGTCAACCAAGTTCAAAAGGCATGATCTGCCCTTGACCAAGCCAAACTGGGACGGGTCCAATGTCTGCATGTCCCCTATATCTTTGTTTATGAGCTCCATTATGATCCTCTCCATAGCTTTGCAGACTAGACTTGTTAAGCTTATGGGGCGGTAATTACCAGGGTCCGTAGAGGCACCGCCTTTGTGCAGATGTGCACAACTGGACCCTAACCAGGCTGTTGTGCACACTATGGAAATGTAAAGCAGTGATAGGACTAAAGCCCAGGATACTGTCCACCACAGTGAAAGTACTGAACCACTACACTATACAGTACTACAGTGTTAGGTCAGTATGAACGGATGTTGACAATTGTGTGCAAAGTATCCCATGCAAAACCTGCAGGCACAGTATAATCCCTATTGTGTTCACACAAAAAGCATTTGGACAGTAACTACACAATATGGCACAGAACACACAACCATAAACAGGAAATATTTGTTGAAGGTCACACTCACCCACAAATGTGATGGGCTGCAGAGTTCAACATATGGAAAGCTCACACTGGGCATGCTCACACACTTAGATAAATGAGACATCTTTCACACAACATGCCATGGGAAGGCTGAACTGGGCATGCTCACACACTTAGTCCAAATGTTCCTCTTAGCAACTGTGAAAACACACCAGAGGATGCTCATTCCCCTTTCTAGACACTGATCATGTCAGCACCCTATAAGTATATCAGGAGAAAATGAATCTCCCAGTAATCCGAATAGCGCACTCTGCTAATGCGTCTGTCTCTAGTGTCATAACATAGTTAGGTAGGGGTTTGAATCCGGCAAGTGTGTGTGAAGGGAGGTAAGTGTGTATGAAAGGAACATCCCTTTTGGCAACTGTGACAACACACCACAGGATGCTCATTCCACTTTCTAAACTCTGATGATGTCAGCACCCTATAAGTATATCAGGAGAAACGAAATCTCCAGTAATCCGAATAGCCCGCTCTGCTAATGCGTCCATCTGTAGTGTCATAACATAGTTAGGTAGGGGTTGGAATGTGGCAAGTGTGTATGAAGGGGTGTAAGTGTGTATGAAAGGAACATCCCTTTTGGCAACTGTGAAACACACCACAGGATGCCCATTCCCCTTTCTAAACTCTGATGATGTCAGCACCCTATAAGTATATCAGGAGAAAAGAAATCTCCCAGTAATCCCAACAGCACACTCTGCTAATGCATCTGTCTGTAGTGTCATAACATAGTTAGGTAGGAGTTTGAATCCAGCAAGTGTGTATGAAGGGCGGTAAGTGTGTATGAAAGGAACATCTTTTTTGGCAACTGTGAAACACACCACAGGATGCCCGTTCCCCTTTCTAAACACCGATGATGTCAGCACCCTATAAGTATATCAGGGGAAAAGAAATCCCCCAGTAATCCAAATAGCGTGCTCTGCTAATGCGTCTGTCTGTAGTGTCATAACATAGTTAAGTAGGGGTGTGAATCCAGCAAGTGTGTATAAAGGGATGAAAGGAACATCCTTTTTGGCAACTGTGAAACACACCACAGGATGCCCGTTCCCCTTTCTAAACACTGATGATGTCAGCACCCTATAAGTATATCAGGGGAAAAAAAATCTCCCAGTAATGTGAATAGCACACTCTACTAATGCATCTGTCTCTAGTGTCATAACATAGTTAGGTAGGGGTTTGAATCCAGCAAGTGTGTGTGAAGGGGAGTAAGTGTGTATGAAAGAAATCCCCCTTTTGGCAACTGGGAAAACACACTACAGGATGCACATACCCCTTTCTAAACGATATCACAATTATTTATGGCTTTTGATTACAGACATGTCACGTGTGTTTTGCCCACACAGAATGCCCATGTGTGCAGGTTGTCTCTCACAATACTGCATGACATTGATTAAACCAGTTATGGCAATGCACACATGATGTATGTGTGTGCCAAATACACATATGTACCTCTGACCTTCAATAGTTACCATGTGTGATGCCTGCCACATGTGAATGCATGGCATTTGCACAGGGGAAAATTATGACTGTGGTCTTCTGTGCAGGTGCTGCATGTGGGATGTGTATATACAGTGTGAGATGTAGATGCTATCAGCCTAGTAGTGAGGGATACACACCTGGTCTGGGGCATATAGTCTACATGTTGTTGATGAACAGATGCTGCATGTTTTCACCTGTTGTGGGAGTGGTAAGACGTTGTTCCATAGCAATGCAGTGACCGCATGCTAAGAACCGTTCAGCTAGGGTGTTGTAGCTACAGTAAGTCATTAGCATTCAGTAATATGTCAGCATCCCTGGTGAGGGTCTGATGCCAACCAAGGTCAGGGTTCTACCAGCCTGTGCCACTTGCTCAGTGATCCCTTCCATGTTCCCTATCATGTATCCCAGTGAGGGACATCACACATCAGCTGTAGTGGCATGGACAATGACTGAGTCATATGTGTCCATGCATCTGACTGACCTGTATGCTTGTGTTATGTGGTGGACCATAGTGCCCCATGAGCATATCACTGTGACCTTCACCTTGTCCAGCCTGGTGAGCATGTCCTCACTGTACTGGACAATAAAAGTACCTAACACAACTGCAGCAGTAGTGTTGTATTGCTGTACAGACTGTGCTTGTTTGGCACACAGGATTTGTGTGCTATGTGTTATGCGTGCTGTGTGCAGGCCTAACGTATGCCTGTGTGCCAGCTGCAGAGGTGTCTGCCAGTCATGCAGGATGCTATCCTTAGGCTCCACGAATGGCCTGGTGTGTT
This sequence comes from Protopterus annectens, assembly GCF_019279795.1. NCBI lineage: Eukaryota > Metazoa > Chordata > Ceratodontiformes > Protopteridae > Protopterus > Protopterus annectens. Next base: position 85,440,235 of record NC_056750.1, read on the forward strand.
TCCGTGCTTGTATTGCTGTCAGTGTAGGTCCACATCAGACTGGTATTGCAGTCACTGTAGTATTTCATGCCACCTGACAGGTTATGCCAGTACTGGGTTCAGAGTGCTTAGTCCACAGTTTGGCCATGTGTTTCCATCCCATACATGTGTTGTGCATCCATGGGTAGGGGATAGGGTTGACTGTGTACATGTGGCAGCTGTGACATTACTACATGACTCACATATTCCACAACTGTACCATAGAGGTGACTGACAACTGACCTTTGCACATGCTACCATAGTATTGAGATTGCATTGGTGATTAACAGCACATAGGGCCAATGGTGAACAAGATACATAGGTCCATAGGTTCATACAAGGATATCTGCCCTAGGGCATTTATACACCTAGCCAGAATGTGTGTGGCTTTCACCATGCATTGTAAATCTATCTTGCTATGCCCTTTTCCAAGGTTAGTATACTGTGCCTCTGTCTAACAGTGACACATAAGTGATACCCAGGGTAAACCTACAATGTCACATCCAGTCATTAATATCACTCTTGAAGTTAGTCACTGAGTGACTCTGCCTAACCTCTATTGGGATAATATTCCAGAATGAAGGGAGCCTCTGAGTTATGAATGTGTCCCTCCAGCATGTCCTATGTATATCACTCCTGAGGTTCAAGTTTTTCCAGCGTGTATCCTGATGGGATCTGGATATTCTGAGGTGCAGCATGGCCATTAAGTCAGGGTTTGACATGGCTTTATATGTCAGGCACAGATTGCCTATGAAGAGGTAGTATGCCACTGAGTAGAGCTGCTGTTTCTTTAACCAGTCAGTATGTGGCATCTGTTTGAGCCCTTTGATCCTCTTGTTGAGGTACGTATGTGGTCTTTCCATTTGCTGCAGGTGTCTGGTAAGGTGCATGCCGACAGGGTCATTGTAGTCAATTATGGGCATGATGAGGGATGAGTAAAGAGGCACAATGTCCTCCCCTGATCTACATGTGAATCCCATCATGATGATGTGGCCCATATAAAATGTTTTCCTAACCACTTTGTCCATGTTGTTGTCAAATGGTAGAATGCTATCAACCTGTGTACCCCAAGGTCCATAATTCCTTCGTCTGCACTTAATGGATTAACACATATGTGGTACTTTGTGGTCACTTTGTGTTTGACAAAGGGGATGACTATATGCTTTTTGGCATTCAGCTTGAGGCCATGGCTGTGGCACAAGTTGTGTGTTTGCAAGAGGCCCTTTTGGAGGATGCATGTGTTAGCTGGAGAGTTGATTATGGCGTCCGGTTTGCAGTCATCTGCGACTTGCTCAGCCACAGTACTTCCATGTTGGCCTGTACCTCTGATAAATATATACTGAACAAGACAGATCCCAGGGCTGAACCTTGTGGGACACCACTTGTAACTGGTTTTGAGGCTGACATGGCTCCAGCAATTCTAACCATGTGTGTTCTGCCCTTGAGCCACTGTGCAATATCCGTAGTGACATAGGGGTTAATATGTACACTGGTGAGCTTCCCTAGAATGCACAAGTGGGGTATTGTATCAAAGGCTTATGCAAGGTGCAGGTAGGCTGTGTAGACCTCCTTCCCCTTGACAGTGGCCTTGGTGACTGTTTCAAAGAAATCAAACAGGTCTGAGAGGCAGGATCTGCCATTAACAAAGCCAAACTGTGTATGGTGACAAGTCTGTACGTCCCCAATATCTATATATATGAGGTTCATGATGATCCTTGCCATAGCTTTTCAGACCAAGCTATTCAGACGTATAGGGCGAATAGTGTCCAGGATCCATTAAGGCACCACCTGAATGTAGAGGGACCACTGTTGCTGTACGCCACTCTTTGGCCACATATCATGTAGTAAGGCTGGGATTGAACAGTAGTGTTATGTGTGGGTGTAGCTCTTCTTGGGGTTCATGTAGGACACAGCCTGGGACACTGTCTGGTCCCATTGATGCAGTGTTTATTGCTTTGGAGAGGACAGCTCTTACCTGAACATCTGGGATGTCAGGGGGGGCAGCACTCTGCTGGGAGACATATTTGCCCTTTTGGTGTGGTGGGGGGGGGAGAAGGTAGCAGTGAACCTGTCCACTAGGATGATGACAATGTCTGTGTGTTTGGTATTTCGTGTGACATCTTGGACTACCTCTGAGCATATCTGGGTATTACCACCCAGGTTCCTAACATAACTACAGAAAGCCTTGTGATTATCCTCAGTGTCTTGTGGAATCTTCTCTCAAAGATGGCCTTAGACAATCTTATGAGTGCCTGTAGTTGTCTTCTAATACTCATCAGTGATGCCTTCACATTTTGGGAGTTTGTTGTATCATGTAGTGGCTTCATCCTTCTATTGTATAGTTTGTTTATGGCTGGTGTCCAGTGCACAGGACGTCTGCCTTTGGAGGACTGGGTCTTGCTTTCATATGTGATTGCATGATCCATGCATTCCTGAATGTGTCCATAGAATGCCTTTATACAGGTATCTGCAGTCTGTTCCATATTTTCAACAGGCCTGGGGGCTTTGAAGGTTTCCACATCATTTATGAGGGGTGTGAACATGCTTGACATGAGCTGTTGAGTGACGTCCCGCCCTCCAGACTGAGCAAGGTGAGGGTCACATTTAGCTACCTGTTGGATGATAGACTGTGCCACATAACACAAGCACACAGATCACTCCACAGCAAGTACAAGTATGAGGCAGTCATTGTCCATGCTGGTGTGAACAACCTGAGACGTACCTCCCTGGACCACATGGAAAGAGACACAGAGGAGCTCTTACAGCACCCTCTCAAACTCAGGACCCCCACACAGCCTTCATGCTGACACAGGAGAGTATAGATTTCTCTGCAAACACCATCATACTGGGTGACGTCAGCTACCCAGACATAGACTGTGAACATTACTTAAGCCACAATACCCAAGCTCTAGGGTTCCCATAGTTCAGACACTCTTTAGCTATGGAACAGGTAGTCAACTTTCCCACAAGAGGGGCAGATATACTAGACCTGATCATCACAAACATGAGTACAAAATGCTCACCACTTGAAGTATATCCCTCATTGTTGCAATCGAACCATATACTAATCACACTGGAGTACTGGATCCCCCACATATGCAGACCTCAAACACATCGATGTGTGTGTGGGAAATGCCCCTATTAGCAACTGTGACAGTACACTACAGGATGCAGATTCCCCTTTTGAAACACTGATGATGTCAGCACTCTATAACTATATTACCTGAATTAAAGTTCTCCAATAATTCGTATAGCGTGCTCTGCTAATGCGTCTTTCTCCGGTGTCATAACATAGTTAAGTAGGGGTTTGAATCCTGCAAAGAGAATGTATGTGTGCTAGTATGAGTGGGGTTTGTGTGTGTGCATAATGCTGTGAGGGAAAAGTGCCTTTTGCCAACTGGGAGAACACACTACAGGGTGCACATCCCTCTTCCTAAACACAGATGATGTCAGCACCCTCTAAGTACAGCATTAGAAAGAATTTCTCCCACAAATGCAAATAGCATACTCTGCTAATGTGTCTGTCTCTGGTGTCATAACACAGTTAGGTAGGGGTTTGAATCTTGCAAATGGAAAGTATGTGTTTTACTGTGGGTGGGGTTAGTGTGTGTGCACAATGGTGGGGGTGGGATGTGGCTTTTGCCAAATGGGGCTATGCACTGCAGGGTGCACATTTCCCTTAACAAACAGTGATGTTGACAGCACCCTATACAAACAAAACAACAAAAGAGAAGGTGTTGGTACCAATAACGCATGTAAGGTAACACTTCTTCAAATAATGTCCACAAAACGAAGTAGGATAAATGAACAATCCTTTAACTCTATACAAACAACATGACAACAGACAACTGCCAGTACTCAGTATAGTGCTACATGCTACTGTAACACGCACATGTACCAGAATATACCTAGATAGTGTTTTGAAGCCTGAATGTGGCAAGTGTGTGGATGTGGAATGTTTCTGTGTGTACATTTCCATATGGGAAACATGTTTGATGTGGCAATCAGGGTACCACAGTACCTGATGCACATTACACTTTTAAACTAATGAGGTTGCCTGCACCCTGTGAGTACAGGTAGAGAAGAGGAAATCGGTAGTAATCCAAATAGTGCACTTTTCAAATGTGTACCTGTCATGTATCGACAGCTACTCATGTAGGGTAATAAATAATGGAAATGGCAGGTGAGCGTGTGCATGTGTGGGGGTAGCAGGGTGTGTGTAAATGCATGTGTGACAGAACAGATACATATAGCTGAATCTACAATACAGCACATGATGCACATTCCCATAGTCAATGGTAGCATGTGATGGTGTGCAGCTGGTACACTTTGGTAAGTAGTATGGGGGCAGATAACAATTCAGGACATTCATACAGTTACTGCAGCAGGAATGCTGGGATATACACACAATCATAGTGGAACAGTGAACAGTTACCAACATGTTACTACTTATACACATCTATGTAGTCACCCTGTGCATCAGCAACGTGTTTACCTTTTCCTGCACCAATGTTGTAGTATGCAGGAGGTGGCACAGTGTCAGCATATGCACAGGGTGTGGGTTAGGTATGTCCAAGCCAGCCACTGGTAACACCAATTGACATGTGTGTGTATGTGTGTTTGTGAGGGGCAGCAGTACAGGATGGACCAGTGTTGGTGCAGTGTGTGTGTATGTGTTTGCCCTAGGTGTTAAATTTCTGCATGTGTGTAAGCATGCACACAGTCCCACATAATGGATGCCATGTACAGGGTTTTGTGGACAGCCACAGACTGCACCTGTCAGGTCATCCAGATCAGTGTCTGTGGGCACGGACATGGTACCTGTGCCTGGCAGGGGTGCTACGGACCGTATCCGGTACTAACCCAGACTGGGTACTGTCATCGGAAGTGGGGGTGTGTTGACTGGACACAGTTCCCTGTTGGGACTGTCCAGAGCCACGTGCACATGGTCTCCTGGGGCGTCCTGATGACAGCACAGACCCAGCATTTCTGGGGCTGGTGCTGGCACTTGAGGTGCGTGAGTGGGCCTGTTGTCGTCCGCGGCCACTGCCAGCTGGTGCTGTTGCCGGTATACGGCCACATCGACATTGCAAATGCACACCATCGCCCTGGCCCATGGACATCTGGTTGTGGAGCAGCTGTTGTATGTCCCCACAACGTCTGTCAACGACATCTGTGAAGTTACGAATAGCATTCACAACGTCACGCATGTCGTCTGTCATGGCTGTGCGACATGCTCTCAGCTCCCTCAGACCCTGTCTGGTGTACCTTTCCATACGTGCCTGTGCCTGCATAACAGTCCGAAACATAGTGGAGGTTGACATACCTCCTTGGGCATGTCAGCCAGAGGCAGTACGGCCACGGATGCCCCCACGAGAACCCATGGGCGACTGTCTGCATGGTACCATTGGAGGACCCTGCTCATGGCTGCTTTGTGGGGATGCATGTACCACAGGTACCACATTACCCAAAATTAAATTAAATTAAATTAAACCCCAACAGTATCTCATCAAGAGGATCAAAGGGCTCAAACAGATGCCATATGCTGCCCAGTTAAAGAAAATCCAGCTGGACTCAGTGGCATACTGCCTGTTCAGAGGCAATCTGTGCCTGCCATATACAGCCATGTCCAACCCAGAAGTAATGAACATGCTGCACCTCAGGAAATCAAAGTCCCATACAGCCACACGCTCAGGAGACCTGAACCTTAGCACTGACATAAATAGGACATGCTGGAGGGGCATATTCCTAACCCAGAGGCTCCCTTCACTCTGTAATGAACTCACAGTACAGGTTAGGCAGAGTCCCTCATTGACTCTCTTCCATAGGAATCTGGATGAGTGGATGGAGATCATAGTTGTACCCCTGGTATCACTTCTATGTCACTGTTAGACAGAGGCACAGTATACTAACCTCGGAAAAGGGCATAGCAGCATAAATTTTAATTGGGTGGCAAAAGACAAACACATTCTACTAGGCTTATCAATGCCCTAGGGCAAATAGCCTAGTATGAACATATGAACATATGTGTACTGCTATAGTACTTCTGCCATATGTTGCATGTGTGTGTGTTGTGGGGTATGCACAGGTAATGGCCAGATATTTCTGCACAGGCAACACGTCTGAAACACTCTGGGTGTTCATCCCTCTCTGGGTGTTCATCCCTACATACTGTATGTGTGTTGCCATCCAACCCTGTGATGTGGACACACATTACTCAGCCTGGATATACATATCCAAACAACACCACAAGCACAGTACACTACCTTGCTATGTATGCATGTAATTACACAGTTATTCACTAGTTAGTACTGTGATGCTATCCATGCAGCCCACTGGGCCAGTGGAAGCCACAACACACACTGCTGGCCCCTTTGCAAAAGCTTACCACAGACATCCCACATAGTGCATGTACTGTGCACACACATATCTAACCCAGACCGTATGCACACCACTTATTTATCCTGTCCAGTGGACTACAGATACAGGCACATTGTATAACAATAGCAGGAGGCTACTGCAGCACAGGGCAGATTCACATGAAGGCAAGGCATCTGTGGTCAGCAGTGTTAAGATGCTTCACATTCACCAAATGCACAGATATTGGCAACATTGTTGCAGACAGTTTAGGTGCAGGTACCCCCCCCCCCATTCTCCTACACAAGTGGAATTAGTTATCGCAGATGACTGTAACCTCCCTATCATCTCACATGTCCAGGTGAGGGCCACCCTCAACATTGCAGAACACATAGCATCACTGTTACAAAATGGTATCCCTGGATGTGTGATACGTTCGCCCCTAGAGGACATAGCACCACATTACAGACAGATATTAATCCCTGGCCATACTACAGGATATGTACCTGAACAGTGCCATACATACACAGTGGTCCCACACCAATGAGGAGGAACCTCTACTGACCCTGGGAACTACTGCATCATATGCATAACTGGCCTTGTGTTCTAAGCTATGGAAGTTCTAAGTATGGACAACATGTACAGCAATATTACATATGCATATATTTCAGGACTATGTACACACAACCTATCTCATGGACATACCTATAGATAGTGAACTATGATACATTTGGAGGTGTCACAGTAAACACGGTATTAACCTGCTACTTTGCATTACCTGTGTTTGTGGCAGCTGTTGCTGTGTCAGTGGTGCTGCTTGCTGCTTGCTGTTTGCTGCTGCTGCTGCTAGTTTTGCTGCTGGCTGTCTTTATATATTTTTTCTTTCTCTCTCTGTCTCTCTCTCTCTTTCTCTGTCAGTTTTGTGCAATGAATGTATTGCATGTGTGGAGTGTGGGTACTGGATGCTTTTGTAGGTATCTGCATAGGTCCATGTGATGGCCTCTGCACCAATTGTAAGGCAGCATTTGCTAATTGCATGCAGCCAGTTGTGTACTGATTGCATGTCTCACTGTGATTTCAGGACAGTGCTATAAAAGGGTATGTGAGATAGGCGTTGCCCTTTCAGATTGTAAGGGCGTGGACCATGCTGGTATGCTGTTGACAGTGTTCTGTGAGTGTGAAGGTTAATACGTCTCTCATGCTTCATGCTGTGTTGTAAATTCAGGTTGCTGCATTTCTCTCACCTGTTCCCTGTAGTGAGTGTGTATGCATACTGACACCTACAACTATATTTCATATGTATTGCTCTATATCTATATATATATATATATATATATATATATATATATATATATATATATATATATATATTTATGTCCATATACATACTTTCATATATGTACATTAGCTGACATTATTGGGTACAAGCTAACAATTAGCAGGGCTGTTTCTGTTAACACTACACTAGTATGGGAATCCAGTAATTGGGACAGTAAAAGTCTACCTGACATGCTTTGGGTAGTACACATACTATATTGCCTTTATCTTCATTCCTACTATTACATGTTCTACTTATTTTAGCACTATATTCCTGTATGAGAGTCATGGCTTACTGGTAGGTCATACAGACTAGTGTTACAATGGTCTTGTGGTAAGGCCTACTAGTATGCTTATATTTTGCTTTCAAACTGAGTACAGGGCCTATCAATCAAAGTGCTGGAGGCACCTTTAAGCAGTTAAAGGGGTTAGTAGGTCTCACAGGAGTCAGGCTGTGTTGCCGATTTTGTTGCTGCATTAATCTTCACTGTTTCCTGTAGTGAGTGTGTATGGATACTGACACCTACCACTATATTTCATATGTATTAATATATATATATACATATATATATATATATATATATATATATATATATATATATATATATGTGTATGTATGTGTACATATACATACTTTCATATATGTACATTACCTTACATTATTATGTACAAGCTAACAATTAGCAGGGCTGTTACTGTTAACACTAAACTAGTATGGGAATCCAGTAATTCGGGCATTACAAATCTACCTGACATGCTTTGGGTAGTACACATCATATATTACCTTTATATTGATTCCTACTATTACATGTTATATTTATTTTAGCACTATATTCTTGTATGAGAGTCATGGCTTAGTAGTAAGTCATACAGACTAGTGTTACCAAAGTCCTATGTTCGAGACTGACAGTAGGAGTTTTTTTTCTTTCAATCTGAGTATAGGACCTGTCAATCAAAGTGCTGAAGGCACCTTTACGCAGTTAAAAGGGTTATTAAGTCTCACAGGAGTCAGGCTGTGTTGTGGATTGTGGTTGCTGCATTTATTTTCACTGTTTCCTGTAGTGAGTGTGTGTGAATACTGACACCTACCACTATATTTCATATGTATTAATATGTATATATATATATATATATGTGTACATATAATACTTTCATATATGTACATTACCTTTCATTATTATGTACAAGCTAACAATTGGCAGGGTTGTTTCCGTGAACACTAAAATAGTATGGGAATCCAGTAATTCAGGCATTAGAAATCTACCTGACATGCTTTGGGTAGTACACATCCTATATTGCCTTTATATTGATTCCTACTATTACATGTTATATTCATTTTAGCACTATGGTCTTGTATGAGAGTCGTGGCTTAGTAGTAGGTCATACAGACTAGTGTTACAGAGGTCCTGGGTTCGAGGCTGACTGTGGGAATTTATTTTTCTTTCGAAATGAGTACAGGACCTGTCAATCAAAAGTGCCAAAGGCACTTTTAAGCACTTAAAACCAGGTCTGCGCTCGTTTGTGTGGAGCTCACGCATGCGCACTGGTGGTGAACTCCGCGCACACAAGCGCACACCTGCGCTATTTTCTTTGAAAGAAAAGAAAAAGGGGTGACAGGAAAGTGGTGAAAAAGGGATCACAAAGAGGGTAAGACAGTAGGGAATCAAGCTTGGAATTTGCAGGAAGGATGTAGGTGAGGCCCATAGCTGCCCATGTCTTAACCAGCAACAGCTGTGCATTTGTATGCAATTTGGTGTGACATTTGGAACCTTCCACCCCTGAGGGAGGTGTCAGGACAACATTAATACCTGTTGTACAGCCAATTGTAATTAACAGTTTCGATGTCCAGCAGACATGTGTGCAAATGGACAGCTATGTATGGGGCGTAATTTTTTTGTGGGTACAGAGTGCCCTTTTTTTATTTTTTATCAGGTGAGAGTGGTATGTCAGGTGAGGTAGTTGGTATAGCTGGGGAGGTAGGTTGGGTAGGTTAACAGACAAGACAGACAAGACGAATACAGGGGCGGTGTATGACACATGTGAGGGGGTTACACAATTGACGGGGACGGAGGTTGGGATATCCAGGGCAGATGAGCCCACAGATGGCAACAGTGGAACTGATATCCCCACCCATAGGCAGTTGCCACTGTTCCTTCACAGCCCAGGATGGGGCTTTGCTGGGGGCTGTGCAGGCGGGACAATGGGCATGCCCGTAAGCTGTGCCACCTGGGCCTCAAGCTGGCGTAGGGGCCCAAGAACAGAGTCTTGGATCTCCCTTCGCACCACAGACCGGACACCTTGGAGGGTGAGTGGATGAGCTCCTCCGGCCACCCTTGCAGAGGGGGGACGGGCCCCATCCCCTGCAGCGCTTCCACCCGAAGGTGGCACAGGGCCACCGGAGGAGGGTCCAGCCTGGGCACTAGTGCCAGGTGCAGTCACCAGCTGAGGTGGGAGAGGTGGGTCCGCTGGGACCTGCCTTCCCAAGCGTTCTAGGTTTGTGAGTATGTTATGTTAGTTTGGGTTCGTGGCATATTATTCCATTCCAATTAGTTGTAACAGCATGCATTGGTATTCCCATTAAACAAACACCCAGATATTAACACCATTGAACAACGGGCATATCAATATCACATGCATTATTTGAACGGAAATACACAATCGAACAACATGCAGGGTTGATTAATGGCAACAGGCCATCAGGTTTGCAGGTTTGCAGGTATGAACTGGGGACATGCAACAACAGACATGCATATATTTTTGAAACAGGACAAATGTCCATGGTTAATGAAATGTTCACATACCAATATTTAGTGAGTTTTTTAATTTGCAATTATAGGGTGGGGTGGAGAGAGAAAATTATGACACATTCATAAATTATACTTTGATATACATTTGTAATAGAAACACAATTAACTTGTGGGTGATAGTTTCCGAATGATTTTTAATTGACTGTCATGCTAGACCTGTTACAGATACATCACTATCCTAGTTATTTTGAATGTGATCAGATACATCATCCTGCTACACTTTGATGACAGGGCAGGGGACAGCTATGGATGTTTAGTATGTCAGACATTCATTCATTCTATCTGCAAATTGCTGACTGTGATCACCATATACAGATTTTGGCCTGAACATTCAAGAGTCAGACACACTGAAATCAGTTTGGGATGTTAAGTTTTAATTCCCACATGCATTTAGTTCTGTAGAACCACACTGAAGCTTATATATTCAGGAGTTATTACTACTTTATTCATTGATACATGACCCTTTCTGTCACTCTCACACATCCTGCAATTTCACAGTTCAGGTTGGTACTTCTAGGCTTTGTTGACATATTAGACCTGCGGTGATTCCAACACTTTCCAGCAGCCTCACTTCTGTCATGATTCAGCATTTCAACAGGGGATATATCTCACATGTGATTACCTCAGATTCTGAAGCTGTACTCTTGAGACTACTGCAGGTTATACTACATTTAATTAATGCTGGGACATCTGTATTACAGCACTATTTATTTCTATCACTTATATTTCCAGTTTCACTTGCATACTGATGAACTTGTTGCAGCCATACCTGCAGACTTTCACTTGTTGCTTGCACATTCTGTTACTTTTAATCAATACACTGCAGTGTTCTGCTACATGCTACACTATGATATTTATTTACAAGTACTAGGTGGGGTTACTAACCTGCATGGTGGCGCAGCCGCACCAGCCTGCGGTCAAATGCCCGTCGATTCATAGAGCGGACACCTGCAGCTGTAATACAAAACAAGTAATATTGGGATACACATCTCCATGGTATCAGTTAGTTGAATTCCTTACATACTTAAGTAAAATGTAACTTACTCAGTAGTGGGGCGTTGGGCATATCCCGGGCCTCCTGGATCCATTGGGTCAAATGGTCTTGCTTACGTCGCTTCAGGTCCGCATGGTGGTGACGGACCTGCTCACCAGTGCGTGGAATCTCAGTAGCACTAGTGAGATCATGAGCCAACTGGTCCCATGCCTCCACCCTGTACGCTCCCCATGAGACCTGGCCCTGCATGAGTTGGGCCTCATGATGGTGAACTAGGAGCCAGACCATGTATCTGGACTCCTCAACGCCCCACCGCTGTGCTCGAAAGCAACGTCCCTCCCCTACTCCACTCATTCTGCATGCAGGTCTATTCTACAATCGTTTCTGCTGTGTATTCCCACCTATGGGGCTTATATATGCCGATTTTCCCGCACATTTCTATGATTGGCCGGTTTAGAATTGTATCTACTTCACAGAAACTGCTTTATCATGCTCCATTCTGGATTATATTCTATATATATGCTATTTCTGCATTTCTAAGTACTGCTGTCATGGCTTAGTGGTTTAGTACCTTGACTCTAGCGCATGGTATCCTGGGTTCGAATCTGACCACTGATTTTTAATTTTATGACTGTCTAGGAATGTGTTGAGGACCTGTCAATCAAACATGCCAAAAGCACTTTTAAGCACTTAAAACCAGGTCTGCGCTTGTTTGCGCAGAGCTCACGCATGCGCACTGGCGGTTAGCTTGTGGGTGCTTCGCGCAAACGGTGTGCACTGGGTTACACCTTAATTGGCTAGTAACACACATGCTAAACTAAGCACAGCTAGTTGCACACAGTTTGAGCCTGTTAAACCAGTGCTTAGCTATGGGCAAGCAATTTGCATATTGTGAAACACTACTTAGCTACGGGCACTCTGTCTCACTGCAGTTTAGCTATCAGTACATTTCTAAAAATTTTTATTATTGTATTACTTGGAAATATATGCTCCATTTCATTCCATTTTACAAAAGGAAATACTTTTACATTTGTACAATACTGTCAGGGGCCTTTTTAGTGCTTATTTACAAAAAAAAAAAAGGTTGTTGTGTGGGCTCGAACCTTGCTTGCTCTCAAGCCGACAACTCTACCGCTATGCTATTACTTCATGGCTTACTTTGCATATTTAGTTCTTATATCCTTTTCCACTGATTGCTAACTGCAGTTGCACTAGTAGCACACCCGCGCACACGAGCGCACACAGTAGCAAACATTTACGGGGTTTAAAAAAAATAAAACAGTTTTTATTTTCATTTTATAACATCTGTTCACTCTTTACATTGCTGGTCTGTGGGGGCATGTGTTGTGTAGTGTGTTTATTCACATTTCCATGGCCTTTCTCGTGGCTGTTTACTTTCAGCCATTATAGACTTCCGGGGGCGTGTCCGCTTGCAGGGCTTAGCCAACGGACACGCCCCCTTCTGTCTTACATGGACCGTGTAAGAGTTACAGTGTGATTCAGCATGCCTCATGCACCTCATGCATATGCATGACATGCTGACATCACACCGTTTAACTGCAGCCTCCAAGTAAGAGTTATAGGCTTCCTAAATCTGGCCCATTGTTATTAGAACCAATTCTCCAGAAGCATAAACACCAACTCCAGATAAGTCATCCAGCGTATCAGCCGCTACTCCAGTCATTCACAGATACTATTCAATATGAAAGGGATTGCATCTAAACACCTAGACTTACAAAAGTTGAAACTCTGCTGAGATTATATGTTTTAAAAGAGAATGGGGGCAAGATTTTTCCTTAGGCTATGTTACCCGTAATCTTTCTAGACGTCAGTTCTTCCTTCTTTGGGACCCATCATATGAACAGGCAGGCAACCATTAAGTGTTTGAGGATTTTGGGATAGAGACACTAACAATACCTCTAGCTGGCTGATGTAAACACCCACATCACCACAGGGGTGTTCTATGCCTTA
>NC_056750.1:85461198-85611539 GCF_019279795.1 Protopterus annectens
AAAGGTACCACCTGCTGCTGATTATTCTAGCAACTTTCTGAATGTATAACAAATATTTGAAATCTATTCCTGATTTTATGTCTTTAACTCTGATTATAGAGCTAAAAATCTGAGAGGGGAAAAGGGAGTTGCCTTGTATTGCACTTTATGGTTCTGACAGCAGCAAGTCGAGATACATTTCTGGGTTATTATTTATGTATTAATTCATTTGATTGCTTTCATAGGATCATAGGATCATGGGAAGTTACTAGGCTAATGGCCTCAGGATCCATATAAGTCTAGCCAGGTTCAACCTGTATTTCCAAGGGTGTATATTTCAAGCAGACACTAAAATCTGCACCTATTATCCCTGTCTGAGAGGGACACAGGTGGAACCCACAGGTGAATTTCTGATTACCTATCCAATCATCTAAATTATGCTTAAATAGGGCCAACGAAGGGATTTGTTTAACATGGATAGGAGTCTTGTTCCAAAAGTGGGGCAACCTCTGTGAAACAAATCTGTCTCTCCAACAAGTTTTGTTGATGTCACACACCAGGTTAAGGTTCTTTGAGTGAGTGGTCTGTGTGCCATTTGACTTGTGATGTTATAGCGTTTCCATTAAAGCTGGGTCAGATATTACTCTATATGCAAGGCTCAGGTCACCTCTGAGCAGTCTTTATGACACAGAGTAAAGTGACCATGATTTCAGTCTGCCCACATAAGGCAGATATTGAAGACCCTGAATTTTCTTTGTAAGAAACCTTTGTGGTCTCTCCAATTACTGAATGGGTTTGGAAAGGAACATACCAAGGGGTGCATTGTACTCTATTATTGGCCTGATGAGGGAAAGTACAGGGAGTTATAACCTCTTTTTTTCTGGAGGCAATGCCCTTACTTAAGAGATGAGCAATATAAAATGCCCTTCTTACCACTGTGAAGGCATGGTGATCGAAGTTAAGGTTGCTGTCACCCTGTGTGCTCAGATCTATTACTACTGACTGTGTGCTTAGGGTATTGCTATTGATGTGGTAGTTTGCAGGAACATCACCCTTGCCTAAGGGGGATGATAATGCATTTTTTGCATTAAGTTTAAGGCCATGCCTTTGGTACCAGTCATTAGTCTATGTAAGACCTTTTTGCAGGATGCTGACATCACTAGCAATGATTGCTCCCAGTTTGCAGTCATCAGCAAACTTTGTCAGCCACAGTCCTTTAGTTTTTGCTTGTACTTCAGAGAAGTAGATTCCAAACAGTAGGGGTCCCAGAACTGATCCCTGTGGAACACCACTGGTTACAGGTCTGCTGGAGGAGGTGGAGTCCCCTATTTTGACTGTATGAGTTCTATCAGTTAGCCAGTTTGCAGCCCACCTGATGATATATGGGTTGATACCCAGCTGGGTGAATTTCTCAATGATGCCTTACTGGGGGATTGTGTCAAATGCCTTGGCTAAGTCTAGGTAGGTTATATGCACATATTTGCCCTTGTCTATGGCTTTGGTGACTGTCTCAAAGAAGTCCACTAAGTTTAACAGGCATCATTTTCCCTTGACAGAGCCAAACTAGGTGGGGTTGAGCATTTGGAGATTTCCTATATCTTTGTTAATAAGGTTCATGATGGTCCGTTCCATGGCCTTGCAGAAAAGGATGGTCAAGCTAATGAGTCTATAGTTCGCGGGGTCCATGGATGCACCCCCTTTGTGCAAAGGGATGAAGGTAGCTGTTTTCCATTTTGCTGGGATGAAGCCAGTGCTTAGGCTGTGACTGAAAAGTGTGCCCAATGGTGATGCTAATTCCTGTTTTAACCCATGTAGAACACAGCCTGGGATGTGGTCTGGTCCCATAGATGCTGTGTTTTTGGCCTTGGAGAAGGTGTTTAAGACCTGCTTTTTGGTGATACTAGATGGGGGATAGGTGTCAGGGATGCTTTGGGGTATATGTGGTGGAGACAGGGGAGTGAATTTTTAACTGAACCTGTCAGCCAGCAGGTTTGCTTTATCCACAGGTTCTATATATGTAGTACCATTAACTATGAGTTCAGCACAAATCTGGCCTGTAACTTTGTGGTTACAGATGTAACTAAAGAACTCCTTATGGTTATCCTTAATTAGGGAACTTAATTTGGATTCATAGTTAGCTTTGGAGGGCTTCACTAGGAGTCTTATTTGCTTGTTTAGGTTGAGGAGGGAATGTTTTCAGTTATAAGACTGTTCCTTCACACTTAGACAGCAATTACTTTCATCTGTTGTGTAGCCTGTTGATGGCAGTTGTCCACCAGGCAGGTTTGTTTTTCCTTGAAGATCTTGCTTTGGTTCTATCAAGTATGGCAGAGTCAATGCAGTTTTACAAGTGCTCATATAAAGCATTGGTGTATAACTCAAAATAGCTGTCTGTTCCATCAGTGGGGGGTGGGGATATGAAGCTATTTATGCTGTCATGTAAGAACTTCTACTTGGTCTTGGAGAAGTTTTTTGGTCTAGTTGTTGCTGGGGGGGGGGTCTTGTGTTATAATTACTTCTAGCAAGACTGATTTGTGGTCAGATCTCACCAGGAATGGCCACATACTGGGAATAGTGAAACAGTCACCCATGTTGGTGAGCACCAGATTCAGGATGTTTGAGTCCCTTGTGGGTGTGTGAACCAGCTTGTCCAAGGCACTGGAGTTAATGTAGTCTAGGAAACTTTAGGCAAGTAAGTTAGAACATGTGTAGTTTACACAGTCAATGGCTAGGTAATTAAAGTCACCTAAAATCGGGTTGTATCTTGATTGACTCAAGTAGATCCTAGTGGATGTCCTGATTCATGGAGGGGGACCTATAGCTGGTAATGATCCAAAGAGGTGACTTACCTACAGTCATTTACTCCTGAAGTAATTCAAGGGAATCGTGTTGTTTAACCAATCTAGAGGTGTATTTATCTTTAATGAATATTGATACACCACCTCCTGTCATTGACATGTCTTCAGTTTGTGGTCTAAACATGTAGAAGGAAATGTAACCTGGTATAGCTAGCATGGTCTCCACAGCCCTAAACCAGGTCTCAATGACTGCAGAAATGTCAGCATCTTCCAAGGTGAGGACTGCTTCCCGTGAGTGCAGTTACAGGTTTAGACTTTTAGCATTTGGTAGCATAAACTTGAGGTTGTTTTTAGAGGGTATTTTTATGTAGAGAATTTTGTTCTTGTGACATTGCCTAAAAAAGGCACTATGGGGGGTGGCAAGAGCCTTAGCCAGTAACCAAAATCCCAGGTGTAGCAGATGGAGACCATTTCTGGCAAAGCACCAAGGTCTTCATCGACCATGTCATCCCAGGCTGGCAGATACCGGATTCCCTTTGAATGACACCAGAAACTAAGCCAATTGTTGAAGTCAATAATTTTTTGCTTTTATTGAGGCATCATCCTGGACAAAGGTAAAATGCTGCTTAAGGCTAGAGACATACCTGCCTGATAAATATGATCAGAGAACTCAGTCATGCCTCTCAGTCCAGTGAGGTACAACTCAAGTCATTCACACCAAAGTGGACTAAGACGGAGTCATAACAGTGCCTATTATTGAGTGACGTGAGTGTGTGTGTGAGATGTGGCGGATCCTGGCACCTGAAAGATAGCTGACTGTGACTTTTTCTTTATCCAACCTGGTGAGAGGAACATCAGTGTGTTTCACATTTGAGTTGCTTATGACTAAGATGTTTGTTTTTGTGTTATTCCTTATGGGATTGAGTGGTGAGACACTAGTATGAGATATATTATGTGTGCTATGTTCTACAGAGGATATGTTATGTGACTTGTGCTTGTGTTTGGGAGGTCCCTGATGTTTAGGTAAGCTTCTTGTAATGACCACCACATATGTAGGTTTATGTGTTGTGATTTGGTAGGTGCAGGAGGTGAGGTGTGCATGCTGGCAACATGCTTAGTATCAGATGGATTGACTGGTGAGTGAGAGTGCATGGATTCCAGTTTCTTGATATAGATGCATCTATCAGGTAATGAATTTGTGTGGACTAGAAGATGTGGGTTGAAAGCATACATTTCAAGAGATATCTGATGTGTACAGTCATACAAGTGGCTGTAATTTATGGTCATGTGTGTGTGTGTGTGTGTGTGTGTGTGTGTGTGTGTGTGTGTGTGTGTGTGTGTGTGTGTGTGTGTGTGTGTGTGTGTGTGTGTGTGTGGACGGGTAGGTGCTCAGTGGGCATAGGGCATAGCATGCAACTGTTCACAATTTTGCCCCATATCTGTTGTCTGATTCTTGTAAAATTTGTGGTTTTCTGGTAAACTTTTGTAGACTGCAGTCATTAATCAATAAAAGGCATGTGAGTTTTAAAATGCTTGCTATTGCAAAACCTGTAATACTAACAACTTTTTGAAAGTATATCATAACAATATTTAATATGTGTTCCTGATTTTAGGTCTTTGTCTCTCTTTCTTGAGCTCAGGGGTTGGGAGGTGCAATGGTTTATACTGCATGATTTTCACAGCAGTAAGCTGAAATGTATTTATATGTTATTATGTATGTATTTGTTTATGCATTTGATTTCAAGCAGACATCTGAGATATACACAGTTGTACAATAGACTGTAATTTATAATTGTGTTTATTATTGTGCATGTGTGCGTGTTAAAATACTTGGTTATTGCATCCCAGAGTAGCTGTGGTGTAAAGGAAGGAATTCATCATAGTAAACGAGAGTATCATCATGTGAGGTATGTTCTTTGTTGCAATTCTTGTTTTCCTTCTCTCACTGACTGTCGACAGTGTGTTTATTATTTGGTTGTGAATAACCTAGTCAGCGTGAAGTAAAAAAGTTTAATATTAATGTTGCAACTGTGAATACATTTTTAATTTTGCTTGTTGTTGCAGACACCAAAGGGTGAAATGTGCTGTGCTGGGCTGCAACAGGGTTTGCATGGCACTTAATGCACACGCATATGGTCATGTGCTGTTAATGAGCTGTCTGCTGTAGTGTAGGGCACTTAATGCACACGCATATGGTCATGTGCTGTTAATGAGCTGTCTGCTGTAGTGTAGGGCACTTAATGCACACACATATGGTTATGTGCTGTTAATGAGCTGTCTGCTGTAGTGTAGGGCACTTAATGCACACACATATGGTCATGTGCTGTTAATGAGCTGTCTGCTGTAGTGTAGGGCACTTAATGCACACACATATGGTTATGTGCTGTTAATGAGCTGTCTGCTGTAGTGTAGGGCACTTAATGCACACACATATGGTCATGTGCTGTTAATGAGCTGTCTGCTGTAGTGTAGGGCACTTAATGCACACACATATGGTCATGTGCTGTTAATGAGCTGTCTGCTGTAGTGTAGGGCACTTAATGCACATGCATATGGTCATGTGCTGTTAATGAGCTGTCTGCTGTAGTGTAGGACACTTAATGCACACGCATATGGTCATGTGCTGTTAATGAGCTGTCTGCTGTAGTGTAGGGCACTTAATGCACACGCATATGGTCATGTGCTGTTAATGAGCTGTCTGCTGTAGTGTAGGGCACTTAATGCACACACATATGGTCATGTGCTGTTAATGAGCTGTCTGCTGTAGTGTAGGGCACTTAATGCACACGCATATGGTCATGTGCTGTTAATGAGCTGTCTGCTGTAGTGTAGGGCACTTAATGCACACGCATATGGTTATGTGCTGTTAATGAGCTGTCTGCTGTAGTGTAGGGCACTTAATGCACACACATATGGTCATGTGCTGTTAATGAGCTGTCTGCTGTAGTGTAGGGCACTTAATGCACACGCATATGGTCATGTGCTGTTAATGAGCTGTCTGCTGTAGTGTAGGGCACTTAATGCACATGCATATGGTCATGTGCTGTTAATGAGCTGTCTGCTGTAGTGTAAGGCACTTAATGCACATGCATATGGTCATGTGCTGTTAATGAGCTGTCTGCTGTAGTGTAGGGCACTTAATGCACACGCATATGGTCATGTGCTGTTAATGAGCTGTCTGCTGTAGTGTAGGGCACTTAATGCACACGCATATGGTCATGTGCTGTTAATGAGCTGTCTGCTGTAGTGTAGGGTTGATTCCATCAGCCTTCCTTTATCTGCTGTGTGACTATGATCAAATCATTTCACCAGCCCGGGCTCCTAGACTGGCCCTGACAGGGACATTTTTATCTAGGGGATTAAACATTCCCCAGGATTTAATAAAATCCATGTAGGCCCTATGTTGAGCCTACACTGAATGTACCCATATACATGGCAATGGTTCCCCCTTGGCAGTGTGCTATGCATATTAACTGTGCTGCTCTGCCAACAGAGAGCATAAGAACAGGAATATTGAATCCGTGTAGGCAGAAGTGTAGAGACTATCCCATGGTTATGGATGCCAGGTCAGATGTTATGTACAGGGTGAGGCTCCCTGTAATTTCCCTGCTTTTGTTGAAATGCTGTGAAATTTTTTTAAATATCTAATTTTTTTTGTATGTATTTTTTTTTTGTTTGTTTGCATGGCACAGCAATACCAAGCTGTGATTACATATAGACAGCTGACACCTGCCAGACATAAAAAAATAGAAACCGGATGTAATTCTTTTTTTTTATTTCTGGTTATGTTTAAGCCTGTTTGTGTGGCACAGTGCTTAGCAATGCTAACAAGTAGCTTAGCAGTATATGTGAAGGCATATTAGTTTTCATAATACCCAAATAGCTAAATGGATACAGTTATGGTCTAATACTTAGTAGATCCTGGGTTCGAGTCTGTAGCAATCATACCATGTCTGTAATTTAATTTAATTTTTTGTTTAATTTAAAAACAAAATTGTCACATTTGGTATTGCTGCACGATGCTAAGCACTGCTTAACCATGCTAATGGCTACCACTGTTTATGCATTGCTAAGCTTTGCTAAAACCACTATTGTGCAAGTTTTCTCAATGCTCAACTCCACTTAACTGGTTTGTGCAATGTTAAGCAACGAGGCACTTTTTTTGAATGTTGCTCAATGACATGTAAGGGTGGGAAAACAGCCTATATTAAATAGCATATATTAAATATTGCCAATAGGCGAGAATTCTGCACCATTTGTTGGAGTCTTTCTAACTGTTGGTATCCCAGGCAGTGTTGGAGAGGGTGCACACTTTCGGCACAGAGATGGGGTGTGCAGGACTCCAGAGTTTTTGTTTGGCTCCTGATATACAATTATGAACCTAGGCTGATGCAGGGTAGTTACCAGGGCTCAAAATGTAAGGCTAAGGTCTGGGACTAGTTGGCCAGGGAACTTACCAGTGCTACTGGTATTGCCCACACTGGTGAGCAGTGTTGTCACCACTATGATGACCTGAAGCATAGAAAGAGAGGCACTTTGGACACCTGGGTCCAAAAGGCCAAGGATGGGCATGCCCCACAGATATGGAAGTATCTCTTCCACTATTGTAATAAAATGCAAGCTGAATGTGTGCAAAACTGGTATGCATAATGGTTTGCTTCTCCCCCAACAGCTGCAGCTGAGAGGACTTGCAACATTCAGTCCCATGTTGGGCGCCTGGCCAGGCTGTGCCATGAGGGTGGTAAGTACAGATATATTATGCTAACTGTAGTGCAATAAGCAATAAAGAATAACAAATGTACTGCAATAAAGAATAAACAATAAAAACTGTAGTGCAATAAATGGGTGATTAGAGCTGTAGTGCAATAAATGAACAATAATAACTGTATTGCAATAAACAATAAACAATACATATAACATTAAGCAAAAAGGTGTAAAGCAGGGTTGTGTTGTCATAACATAATTGCACTAGAGCTGTATGCATTGCATGTCTATGATAAGGTTGCTGCAGTCAAGTGTCAATCTGTAATAGCTATAGAATGCAAAAGTAATAGCCTGAAAAATGTATTGCTCCACTCATAGTATGGTTCACGGCTGTTTCCTGACCAGTCTCAGTCATATAATGCTCTCTGTTCCTCCCACTCCAGGAACAAAATGTATATGGGTGAGGTAGTCCACTTCGTGAGCAGATATTGTGTGTAGATTTCACAGAGAATTATCAGCAATACCAATAAAGTGTTAAGCAGCATTGTGGTTTCCTAAATAAATCTGTCTTAATATTTGCAGTATGGCTGTATTCATTCCATCTGTATTCTACAATCACTGCAGTCAAGTATAAAACTGTAATAGCTCTAGAATGCAAAAGTAATGTCCTGAAAAATGTATTTCTCAACTCATAGCATGGTTCAAGGTTGTCTCCAGGCCTATTTCAGTCACATAATGCTGTCCTTTTTTTCCTCTCCAAGAACAAAAGGTATATGCATGAGGTAGACCATATTATTTCCAGATATTGTGTGTAGATTTCACAAAGAATTATCACCAACACCAATAAAGTGTTAAGCAGCATTGTAGTTTCCTAAATAAATCTGTCTTAATATTTTCAGTATGGCTATATTCATTGCATGTCTGTACTAAGTTGCTGCAGTCAGTTGTTACATTATTTGCAAATGTTCCCTGCAGTCACAATTATTGGGTTGTACTCCCATGCCTGCCAACTAAGCCATGATGGCTGTTTAGTTTACTTAATATACACAGTCATGTCTCTCAAGTGTCACAATACGATTTTTCATAATGTAATTAGAACTGCCTAATCTGTCTGTCATATGATTACAAGATAAATGATTACCTGGAATGCAATGTATTACCAAATCCATTTACAGAGCACCTTGGTAGTTATACAAGTCCACATTACATGAAACTGTTATGTGTAGTTGTGTACCTGCATTTGTTAGTGCTTGGCCAATACTGTCCCATGCTATTAGCTTGAGACATACTGCATGTATGTGCTGCATCAGCTATAGAAGAATTGTAGTCACTGTACTCACAACTGGCACTGCACAACAGTAGAAGTATGTATTACCAGTGTTTCACCTGTAGAATTATGTATTACCAGTGTTTTCACCTGTAAAAGTATGTATTACCAGTGTTTTCAGATGTAGAAGTACGTATTACTAGTGTTTTCAGCAATTTTAGTCACTGTACTCACTACTGACACTACACACCTGTAGAAGTACATATTACCAGTGTTCATCAGCTATAGAAAAATTGTAGTCACTGTACTCACAAATGACACTGCACACCTGTAGAAGTACAAATTACCAGTGTTGTCAGGAATATCATCTGCAATGGCACTAATAGTATGCTTTTCTCTCTCTCTCCACCCCTTATTTTCTTTAATTTATTATTGTTATTTATTAATATGATTTAATATTAATATATTTTGTTTAACTATATTTTGTTAAACCTTAATTTATTATTTATTATTATGATTTCATATTAATATATTTTGTTAAATTAGCAATATTTTGTTAAACTTTAATTTATTATTATTTATTATTATGATTCAACATTAACATATTTTGTTAAACTAACTGTTTTGTTGACCTTATAGCTTAATTCATACTGGTTTGCTGTTAACATAATGACTATGTTACTTAATGCTGTGTTACACATAATATACCTGTATATGTATTTGGATTAATAAACATCATGTTCCATTCTGTTAATGCTAACATTGGTGTGGTTATTACTAACCTTAACTTACTGTTAGAACTAATTTACCACAGTGCGTCAAGGTAGGCCAGTTCTGGCTGATCTGCCTACCTTGCCTTCTCCGGCCATGCCACCGAGTCCCAGCAGATCTGGGACCCAGACTTGCAGTGCCCCCTCTGCTGCCCCTGTGCTACCTGCAGAGTTGGGTAGTTCTGCCCCATGGGATGGGGCTGGACCCCCCGTGGGAGCGGTGGTGGAGGGGGAGTTGTCACCCATGAAGAACTGCCAGCTATGGTGTGCAGGATCATGCAGCATTTGTATGGACAATGCCTGCACTGGATGGAGAGCATGCTGGCCACCCAGGTGGGGCAGGCTCACCCCAGAGCCCAGCCTCCACTACTGCCACTGCTGGACAGTGAAGGAGCAGTGCCAACAGTCCTATAGGTGGGGATGTGAGTCATGCTGCTACCTTGTGGAAGGACATGGGACTGAGATTCCACAACACCCTCCCCATCCAAGGTGTTCACCCCCCTCATGTGTCACACACCACCCCTGTCTGCTGTTTTGTCTTTCTTGTCTGTCTGCAAAAGCTTCCTTACCTACCCAACTTACCTCCCCCACATGTGCCTATGTCCCTTCCTCAACATTCCACTCTCACCTTAAAATAAAATGGCACCTGCCCCCCCCAAAAAAAAAATATTGTCCCATACATAGTTCTCCATTTCACATGTGTACACTGGACACACATACTTTAGTCCAATTGGCTTGACAGTGCAGTTATGTTGTCCTCACCTCTCTTTCTGGGAGCGAGAGTCCAAATTCATGTACAAATTCTGTCAAAGTGCACAGTTGTTGCTGTACAAGAAATGGATCACTGTGGTTCTTCCCTACACCCATCCTGCACATCCCTACCTGCCTTTCATTATGTTTCCCCCCTGCACCCCATTTCCCCACTTTCGTATTGCTCCATTTTTCTTTTCTTTATATTTTTTGCATCGTGCATCTTTGCTAAGCTAGCTAAATGGATCTATATTGATATATGTGTCATAAATGATAATAAACATGTACAAAATAAACACCTGTCCCCTATTTCAAACCCAAGACCATTGCACCTGAAGACCACTGCATTAACCTGCCATACCACACAGCTGTTAATTAAAACAGGTGGTTTAAACAAAACATAGTAATTGCAAGTTACAGTCATTAAGCATGTTTCAGCAGAGCTCTCCATTGCTCCGTGTGGCTCAAACTTGATTAAAAGGTATGGAAAAAATGGGAGGGTACCTTAGACTCTGGTGCAAGACTGCACCAGTAGAAAGCCAAACATATAATAATGGATGTAAGTGAGGCCTGTGATAGCAGGTAAATGTGCCCATTTATCAGCAGCATTTAGAAAGCCACCTGCTAAAGCATTAATGGCAAAATACATGTTCAACTGGGACCCTAATGCAGAAATACATCTGTATAAAGCCATGCAGATAGTGATGGATGTAAAAAATGTATGCCACAGCCTATACGTGTGCACTTATATCTTACAAATACACCTGCTGTAGCAGTAACTCAGAATCTCAGTCTGTTAAATGCCTTGAAAACAGTACATTATGCCGCACACAGTCCTGGGTTCAAATCCAGTGTTGTGTAGCATTTAAATTACATCATTGTGAAACCAGCAATTAATGACTGAATCATGCACTCTTTATTCACACAATGCATTTCAAAGGACACGTCTGCATTTCACTGATGGAAGTCACAGGCCTGCAGATAGGAACACACTTCACATGTTCCAGAGGCAAAACAATAAATGCATAAAGTGTCACATCATACATTAATATGCATTCACAGAGAATTTAAACTCAGGTATTGCAAATGAGGGCCACTAATATCACAGTGCACCACACAATCCTTTAAATTTCACAGTGCAGATTAGCACAGCTGCACAACTAACATACATATTTGAAGTCTCTGCTTGTAACAAGGACTGCGCTCATACACTCTACAAATTACTACCAGACTGTAAGACATGGCCTGACAGTTGCCCAAATGGTGGACATATTCTTATATTTATCCCCCATGTTGCTGAAGGACACAAGAAACATGTTGTCTAGCACTCTATTAGTGATACCATTGCCTAACATACTTACCTTAAGCACATTCCTTATTTGGAGTGGAAAGTGTAGCCTCACTCTGGCTCTGCCTCTACAACAAGGTTGACACAGCTCCTACAGTTACTCTTACAGCTTGTTGTTCTCCAAAGTGTTCACAATCTCTGCTATGTCTATTACCTGTAGCAACAGCTGCAGCTTGTAGCACACACATCCCTATGTAAAGGTTTTTGCTGCAGCCATACACTCTGTGATAATGTAATCTCCTAACCTCAGTAATGTCCAGCACAACATACCAGAAAGGAGCCCTGATCTACATGAAGTCCTTATATATTGTACAGTGGTTGCATGTCATTGGCTGATGATAGTGCAAATCAGCTGTGCTGGCTGCAATTAGCATTTAAGACCTACAGACTGGTTTAGAGGCAATCACCTGCTGATGAGAAGTATATTTAAAAGGCAAGCAGCTAGCTATGGGGAACCATTCTGTATGAGACTTTCCTCACACAGAACATGCATTTGTAAAAACTTAACTATCACCTCATATCAACAGAGAACTATGTCACTCCTTCAGGTATATAACCTTTTTGTTTACAACAGGGAGCAGATGCATGAATATGCTTACAGGGAATAGGGATTACAGCATTAAGCCTTTCTTAGACCTGTGATAATGACATGTCAGTGATCTCCAGATTTGTTACATCTACAGAGGATGTACAAGACATCAAGGGTGGAATGTTTATTGTCAATTTGGCACACTGGGCTTGTGGGACTCTCCCTTTATAGTGGTTGAAATAGCACAATGCTATTTGTTTGGCACAGCTGTTTTGACATATTATCAGGAGGTTGCCCCTTGGGGACACACTGCAATAGACTCCAGTGTTGGCTGCATGATCATACAGCAGTATCTGTCATGGCACACATGGGAATACCTGACTATCATTAGTATCATAGTTGTATCCACCCACTTAGTATGTTTGCACACTATGGAATATGACATGTGATCAAGCAGTGGCTACTGCCAGCCATTCTGTCCTTGCTGCATCTTTACATAGTGTACTTCCCCGTATGTGATCCTGACATGTATTCCCATGTTGTTGTCTTTCAGAAAACATGTATCCAAAATGCCATGCAGCTTTCACAGATGCAGAGAATGAGATAATACTGGAAGGCTCCATCAACACCATGAACTCCTACTGTCCAGGGGATGCACAACAGGGAAGAGCAGGAGGCATTGTGGGTGACCTTGTCCATGATGTGAATGCCACAGGTCATCTGACAAGGACATATGAGCAGGTTCAACATCGCACAATGGACATGATCAATGCTGCATGCAAAAGAGTAGCAGATGTAGCCAGGGACTTTGGCATCACCAGTGGAGGGCCTGCAGTGGAAAAAACTACTCACAGCCATTGAGGAATTCCTGCCAAATCTAGACATCCACAACAGCTCCCAGACATCCATCACACCCTACATCGTGGATATGAGTACCACAGTTTCCATGGCACAGGAGCATGTAGGTAAACTTAGTTTGATCAGCATTGCAAGACTGCAGCATTCAGTTTGTCAGAGTGTACATAGTCTTACATCAGTATCAGGTCTTTCTTCTTTGGGCGGGAGAAGGGTTTAACTGTAATTCAATTGTCATGCTCAGGTTTTGACCAATATAACAAATAACACAGCAACTCCTGTAAATGTGAGATATATGGATATATTACCTTGTGGTGGTGGAACATGTGCTGGTACTGACATTATCTCTCCCTCACTTTTCACAGGTCCATCAGGTGGTCCTGCTCCTGGTAAGATTGACACTGTTTTGTTATAGGTGTAGGTTACAGCAATGTAATCCCTAAAGTTTCATTCCAGACCTCCTGCCTGCATTGCTGTACTGTTTTCATGATTGCCAACTGCAGACATATTTTCTGACTGTACACGTTACACTGATACCTGTGTCTTGTAGGTGTGACCACACTGATAGATGTGACAGTATTGTCAGTACATTGCAGATTGTCATATGTGTCAACTGTGCAGAGTCTACACAAATGTCAGCAGTATACCTCACTGTTACTGATGAGCTTGCTGAGTAAAGAGCCTTTATTTACAAGTAACTACAGATGTTAGTGGAAAGAGTACTGTCCTCTTGTCCTACTATATGAGGTTTTGGGGTTAAACAGGTCTGTATTAGTGATGACAGTGTATACAGCTTTACATATATTGCAACATAGTACTGCAGAGCATAATAGTGCAGGTACTAATATACTGCTTTTTCCTTTCTTATCACAGGTGACTGGGAGGGTTGGTGTCTGTCCCATATACAACCTGATGACAATGTCTTCTCAGACTCTGATGATGATGGTGGCCACAGTGAGACACAGGTGGGGGGTTTGGGGGATGAATCTGTCCCAGATGTTGATATCCCTCTTCTGCCCTCATTGTCTCAACACACCCTCAGTATGCCCACACATACCCATTCCCCGGAGGCCACAGATATTGAACAGTTAGAGGGTGGGGACATTAAATAGGAAAGTGTGGCAACTACGGCTCCAGAGAGTGTACATACTCGCCATAGCCAGAGACCTGGTGAGGTTCCACACATGTGGATTGATAGGGGTCTTTGTCAGAGGCCTACTGTCTGTCCACCATCTGTTGCAAGTGTCACATCATGGATCACTCAGTGCATATTTTGAGCCATCATGGAGGCACAGGCACATTCTTAATGGAACTCCAGACATATGCTAGGGTTATGGATGCAGCACTGCCTGACATCCATGACTGCCTCCACTGCACTGGTGACACCCTGGATCGGTTTGCTGATGCAGTAAACAAAAGGTGGGCTGAGACAGTGTCTGTCCTGGAATCCACAGTGTCTGTGCTGGAATGTGTAGCTGGAGTTGAGCATTGGATTCATGGATGTAGGTCACCAATCACATCTGCTGAGAGTCCACGTGGCTGTGCTCAATCATGCTCCCATAGTGGCAGTACATCCAGCACTACAGAGGGGAGTGTGCTGTCCACACCAAGGCATGGCAGGCCATGGGCTTGTGGTCCTGGGCATTCCCATGGAGAAGATGGTCCCAGCAGACAGCAGTCACTGTCAGGTATTAGCACTGCTTCTGACCTTGGGCATGGAGGTGCCAGTATAACTCCTGTTCCCATGTTCAGTGCTGGAGATGGTGAACTGTCAGCTCTAGTTCAAAGCTGTCCAACATATACATATGTAGGGCCATCACTGAGCTTCACTGTGCACATGCACACACTCACACATCACTGTCAAATGCATGTCACCTACAGACACACATGGCACCTTTCCATGGTCCATCTTACCTGCTTCCCTTCCTGACTCACGCACATGCTGTCAACCTTTTGGTTCAAGCTGGGCCTCCTGCACTACCACACACCACCCTGTGTAAGTGATGATACCTGTGCCACACCCGTGTCATCCTCACCATCGATGCAGGAAAATTAAGCTTCAGTATGTGTCTGATACACAGGGTGACTATATAAATTAATATGTACTTGTGTAATGCATTGTTGTTTTGCCATGCTACTTGTAGTGGTTATTGTCAGATACTGTATGTTGACATATGTCATGAGTATGCCACAGAATTTTGTGCACCTTATGTTGTATGATGTTGTAATGGCTGTATACTTACATAATGAAAGGTGAAAGGTGTGTCATGGACCTGTTCATGTTTCTGTTTTAGGAGTCTGTTGGGAAAAGCTATGGATACACAGCACCAATAAAGCCATACACAGCACAGAACAGGGTGGAATGTCAGCACAGAATAAATATGTCCTCAGCAAGGTACAGCATTAAAAATGCATGGCTGCATAGGTTCATATGTGTATAACAGGCTAACAAGGACAATTATACCATTCAGCCTGCTCATTCATCCCTACTCTGTGAAAAGGTCTGATACCCTTAAAAAGTGTCACCAGGGTTATGGGAGCTAACACATCTACAAGCTGTAGTGATGAAGATGATCCATCTACAAATTTCCTGTGTACAGTAAAGACACTGGTTCAACACCACTTATAATTGTCTTGTTCTGCATCCCATTGTGTAAACTAAACATAATGTGTGTCACAACAGATGTGTGCTTCACATCCATGGGGGTTTATTTCATATACGGTGTACTGTCTGCATTACATAGCTGTCTCTCCAACATGTAATATTGATACCACAGTGATGGTGTTTGTGTGTAGAACAGGTAAGACATGTGTTAGTCCTGTCATGGATATGCAGGAGGTACACAGTATGATCTGACACCTCCCTGTATGGAGCCATACACATCCCCTCCAAAGCATTTAGAAGACAGTCTACACTCTTGACATGTACTCCATAGGACGTGTTATCTACACTGTGTATTGGTGTACCATGGAACCTGTGTGGCTGCTACAGTTGTCAGATATGCCTGTGTAGTGACATAGCAAAGGTGCCACTGCATCAATGATAGGTGTGATGAGTAGCAAATACAGTATAACAATGACAGTCTGGGATTTACATGCCATCCTTTCTGTATAGCATGTACAACATTGAATGGATACCCACATGCCAAACACAGTATAACAATGACAGTCTGGGATTTACATGCCGTACCTTTCTGTATAGCATGTACAATATTGAATGGATCCCCACATGCCAAATACAATGTGACAATGACAATCTGGGATTTACATGCCATGCCTTTCTGTATAGAATGTACAACACTGAATGGATTCCCACATGCCAAATACAGTATAACAATGACAGTCTGGGATTCACATGCTATACCTTTCTGTATAGCATGTACAACACTGAATGGATCCCCCACATGCCAAATACAGTGTAATAATGACAGTCTGGGATTTACATGCCATGCCTTTCTGTATAGCATGTACAACATTGAATGGATCCCCAAATGCCAAATACAATGTAACAATGACAGGCTGGGATTTACATGCCATACCTTTCTGTATAGCATGTACAACATTGAACGGATCCCCACATGCCAAATACAATATAACAATGGCAGTCTGGGATTTACATGCCATACCTTTCTGTATAGCATGTACAACATTGAATGGATCCCCACATGCCAAATACAATGTAACATTGACAGCCTGGGATTTACATGCCATGTCTTTCTGTATAGCATGTACAACATTGAATGGATCCCCACATGCCAAATACAGTATAACAATGACAGTCTGAGATTCACATGCCATACCTTTCTGTATAGCATGTACAACATTGAATGTACTTTTCGGCCACCAAACCAGGACCGAAACACTAAAGGTGGAGGAGTGTCAATATTCACCAACGATATTCACACCACCAGGCAAGTTGGCCAACACAATGTGTCTGAAATTCTCCAAGTGCAACTAACACTAGGTAAGACTGCAATCCAAATTGTAGCTTGCTACAGATCCCCCACCATACCCCAAGATTCTCACTACACCTTTCTAAACATACTGGAAAATATTAAGATGGAACCAAACACCCTAATACTGGGTGATTTTAACTACCCTGCCATTATCTGGGAAAACTACTCATGTCCCAACACCTTTGCGCAACGGTTCTTGGAATTCATAAATTCCAATGCCCTGGATCAACTAATCCATAGTCCCACCAGGGGCTCCAATATCCTAGACCTGGTCATTACCAACATGTGAAATCAATGCTCCATACCTATGGTCACCCCCTCGTTAGTCAGGTCTGACCATAAGCTAATCACCCTTAACATCCACATCCCACCCCCGCTCCCCAGTAAAGAAACCACCATAAAAACTTCTCCAAAGCCAACTTCATGCTACTCAAGTCAGAAGTGACAAACTTCATAACACCCATGCAGATGGGAACTGAAAGTTCAACTGCTGAATCCTACACTAAGGCACTGTACGAGCACATCCACTCGTGCATGAATCGTGCCATCCCAAATAGAACCAAAATGCTCTCATCCAAAAAAAGGAAGCCAATCTGGTGGTCCCCTGCCATAAACAAACTTTACAACAAAAGGAAGAAACTTTTGCAGAAAAGAGGAAAATCCCAGGATGCAAAACTCCTTACTACCCTCAGTAAGAAACTGAGATGCCTCATAAAATCCTCCAAAGCTAGTTATGAAAATAAAATTGCCAAAGATTCCAAAGACAACCGCAAAGCATTCTATAACTATGTCAAGAATCTAAATGGCAATGCTCAGACCTGCTCTGAGCTAAAACAGAATGGCATTAAATATACTGATCCAAAGGATATTGCCAATATCCTGGCAGATCGATTCAGTGCCAACTTCACCCCCTCTCACCCCCTAAATGGCCCATCTTAATACCGGAAGATTGCCAAATTCCAGTAATAATGGCCACACAGGTACAAAACGCACTCTCTAAAGCCAAGAATACAGCATCCATGGGACCAGATGACATCCCGGGCTGTGTACTACATGAACTACAATATGAACTGGCACCTCACCTAAGTGTCATGTTTAATCATAGCCTCACCTCAGGTTTCGTGCCCACTGAGTGGCGCAGAGCTACAGTTATCCCAATCCACAAGGGGGGATCCACCTTGGATCCCGGAAACTACCGTCCATTCAGTCTGACAAGCCTTATCTGCAAGGCCATGGAGCGTATTATCATGGAACTTATAAACAAAGACATTGGCAACCTTCAAACACTGGACCCCACCCAGTTTGGGTTTGTGAAGGGCCGATCTTGTCTCCTGAACCTGATTGACTTCTTTGAATCAGTCTCCAGAGCCATGGACAAGGGTAAGGTGGTCCACACAGCCGATCTAGACCTTGCCAAGGCCTTTGATACCATCCCCCACTCTGGAATCATAGATAAACTTACTAAGTTGGGCATTAATCCCTATGTCACCCAATGGGTTGCTAAATGGCTTACTGATGGAACCCACACTGTAAAAGTAGCCGACTCCAAATCCAGCTCCAGGCAAGTGACAAGTGGAGTACCTCAGGGTTCAGTCCTGGGGCCGCTCTTGTTTGGCATCTACTTCTCTGAAGTACAGGTCAACACTAAGGGACTCTGGCTAACAAAGTTTACAGATGACTGCAAACTGGGAGCCATTATTGAATCCCCAAATTATGTGGATACTCTACAAAAGGGCCTTACAGAAACAGATGCTTGGTGCCAGAGCCATGGGCTCAAGCTCAATGCCAAGAAATGTATTGTTATCCCTTTGGGAAAAAACATGTATCCATGAATTACCATATAGGTGGCAGTACACTAAACACAGAAAGTGTGATAAGAGACTTAGGGACACAGGTGAACAGTGGTCTCACCTTCGATAACCACATCGCCACAACAGTCAGGAAATCCTTCTATGTGGCACACCTCATCACGAAGGGCTTTTCATCCAGAAAAAAGGAGGTCATTGTCCCACTGTACTCATCCCTCATTAGACCCATTATAGAATACAATGCCCCATTTGGTATGTACCTCTCAAGACATCTGCAACAACTGGAAAGGCCTCAGAAATACCTCACTAAAAGAATCACAGGCCTAAAGCAGATGCCCTACGCTGACCGCCTTAAAAAACTCCATCTATACTCTATTGCGTATCGTCTACTCAGAGGCGATCTCTGCTTAACATACAAGGCCATGTCAAACCCAGAGCTGTTGGGCATGCTACACTTAAAGAAATCCCAATCCCTCAGAGCTATACGCTCCAGGGATCTAAACCTTGTCATCACAATAAACAAAGCATGCTGGAGGGATAGGTTCCTGACCCAGAGACTCCCCAGACTCTGGAATAGATTGCCCATACATGTCAAGCAGAGTGCCTCTTTGGACCTCTTCAAGAGGAACCTTGATGATTGGATGGGAGAAAGGAAATTCACCTCAGGGATCACATCAGTCGCCCTGCTAGACAGGGGTCCAGGAAAGTAAATAATGTGGAAAGAAATAGCCAGGGAATTGTTATGGCTAGGCTTGTATAGGCCCTAGGGCTGATAGCCTAGTACCAACCTATGAACCTATGAATCTATGGATCCCCACATGCCAAATAGAGTATAACAATGACAGTCTGGGATTTACATGCCATACCTTTCTGTATAGCATTTACAACACTGAATGGATCCCCACATGCCACATACAGTATAACAATGACAGTCTTTGATTTACATGCCATACCTTTCTGTATAGCATGTACAGCATTGAATGGATCCGCACATGCCAAATACAGTATAATAATTACAGTCTGGGATTCACATGCCATACCTTTCTGTAAAGCATGTACAAAATTGAATGGATCCCCACATGCCAAATACAGTATAACAATGACAGTCTGGGATTTACATGCCATACCTTTCTGTATAGCATGTACAACATTGAATGGATCCCCACATGCCAAATACAGTGTAACAATGACAGTCTGGGATTTACATGCCATACCTTTCTGTATAGCATGTACAACATTGAATGGATCCCCACATGCCAAATACAGTGTAACAATGACAGTCTGGGATTTACATGCCATACCTTTCTGTATAGCATGTACAACATTGAATGGATCCCCACATGCCAAATACAGTATAACAATGACAGTCTGGGATTTACATGCCATACCATTCTGTATAGCATGTACAACACTGACTGGAACCCCACATGCCAAATACAGTATAACAATGACAGTCTGGGATTTACATGCCATACCTTTCTGTATAGCATGTACAACATTGAATGGATCCCCACATGCCAAATACTGTGTAACAATGACAGTCTGGGATTTACATCCCATACCTTTCTGTATAGCATGTACAACATTGAATGGATCCCCACATGCCAAATACAATGTAACAATGACAGTCTGGGATTTACATGTCCTACCTTTCTGTATAGCATGTACAACACTGAATGGATCCCCACATGCCAAATACAGAGTAACAATGACAGTCTGGGATTTACATGCCATATCTTTCTGTATAGCATGTACAACATTGAATGAATCCCCACATGCCAAATACAGTATAACAATGACAGGCTGGGATTTACATGCCATACCTTTCTGTATAGCATGTACACCATTGATTGGATCTCCACATGCCACATACAGTATAACAATGACAGTCCTGGATTTACATGCCATACCTTTCTGTATAGCATGTACAACATTGAATGGATCCCCACATGCCAAATACAGTATAACAATGACAGTCTGGGATTTACATGCCATACCTTTCTGTATAGCATGTACAACACTGAATGGATCCCCACATGCCAAATACAGAGTAACAATGACAGTCTGGGATTTAAATGCCATACCTTTCTGTATTGCATGTACAACATTGAATGGATCCCCACATGCCAAATACAGTGCAACAATGACAGTTCTGGATTTACATGCCATACCTTTCTGTATAGCATGTACAACATTGAATGGATCCCCACATGCCAAATACAGTATAACAATGACAGTCTGGGATTTACATGCCATACCTTTCTGTATAGCATGTACAACACTGAATGGATCCCCACATGCCAAATACAGAGTAACAATGACAGTCTGGGATTTACATGCCATACCTTTCTGTATAGCATGTACAACACTGAATGGATCCCCACATGCCAAATACAGTATAACAATGCCAGTCTGGGATTTACATGCCGTACTTTTCTATATAGCATGTACAACATTGAATGGATCCCCAAATGCCAAATACAGTGTAACAATGCCAGTCTGGTATTTACATGCCATACCTTTCTGTATAGCATGTGCAACATTGAATGGATCCCCACATGCCAAATACAGTATAACAATGACAGTCTGGATTTACATGCCATACCTTTCTGTATAGGGTGTACAACATTGAATGGATCCCCACATGCCAAATACAGTATAACTATGACAGTCTGGATTTACATGCCATACCTTTCTGTATAGCATGTACAACATTGAATGGATCCCCACATGCCAAATACAGTATAACAATGACAGTCTGGGATTTACATGCCATATCTTTCTGTATAGCATGTACAACATTGAATGGATCCCCACATGCCAAATACAGTATAACAATGACAGTCTGGGATTTACATGCCATGCCTTTCTGTATAGCATGTACAACATTGAATGGATCCCCACATGCTAAATACAGTATAACAATGACAGTCTGGATTTACATGCCATACCTTTCTGTATAGCATGTGCAGCATTGAATTGATCCCCACATGCCAAATACAGTGTAACAATGACAGTCTGGGATTTACATGCCATACCTTTCTGTATAGCATGTACAACATTGAATGGATCCCCACATGCCACATTCAGTATAGCAATGACAGTCTGGGATTTACATCCCATACCTTTCTGTATAGGTTGTACAAAATTGAATGCATCTCCACATCTTACCAATCAATTAAAGTCAAAGGCTGCATTTCTCTCTGTGTCAACAATTCTATGAATAATGGCTCAACTGTGTGCGGATACTACAATATTTTTCAGGGGTAGTTGAATTCCCCAAGGATCATATTGTGCAGTCGTTGGCATTTAGTATTTGTCAGTGGCACAAACAACAACTGAATGTGTGCCTTAGGCCATCCTGGATAACTGTTGGTTCTGTGTGGGATTCGGTGACAACTCCTAATATGCAATCACCTGCTAATATAGTCAGACAGAGGTCATTGACAGTGGCTGTGACTGCAGAGATGGAATGACTAGAAGGAGTACACCATTTATGATGACTGGTGAAATCCTCTGGTGACTGGTGTCATTGCAGCATAGGTCTATCAATGCTATCTTTCCAGATTATGACTGTAAGACACTTGCCTATCCACCAGCTGACATAATGGGTCTATATTATATTTTTGAAAGCCAACAATGTCAAATCTGACATTGTCGACATGAGATTATCGAACGCTCAGAATCTCGAGTGTGTAAACAGAAATTGCTGTAAGGGGAGATTTCCATTTACTACAATGTAGTGCGGTCTCAGAGTTGGTATATTTAAGTAGCAGGGGGTGTGGGGTGCAGGGGGCTTGCCCTCCTGCTTAAACCCATTAGGGTACTTTTTTTTTTTTTTTGTCTTTTTATAAGGTCGATGTTTGAAGACATCAACCAT
Organism: Protopterus annectens; assembly: GCF_019279795.1. Lineage (NCBI taxonomy): Eukaryota > Metazoa > Chordata > Ceratodontiformes > Protopteridae > Protopterus > Protopterus annectens. The sequence continues at coordinate 85,483,843 of NC_056750.1, forward strand.
ATGGTGTCGACCATATTTTCGAAGTTTTCAACCATCAGTCGTATAATATAGACCCGACATAATCATCTATAGATAATGTACACAATTTCCAGCAAGGCCTGCTGGCCTAATATTGTCAAACACCTTGTCAGGTCATGGTAGATGAAGTGAGTTATATTTCCATTATCCGTTGCATAGTGTAACAGTACAGTTACAGTCAGTAGGCAAGATTTGGCCTTAAGTATAATAAACAGTGTTTGGTCCAGTGTCAGTAGACGTACAACAGTGTTACTGCTCGTATCCATGCTAACGCCTTTCAAGACATGTCATGTGACATGACTCGGAGGTCTGGGGACACCACTTGACACTACATGCTAGTTGTCCTCTGTGCAAGTAATTATTGCAGCTACTTCTAGCATGTTGCAAGAAGAGAGTCATGCATGGTGTCTGCACAGAGCACAAACATGTTATGGATATTTAATATGTATACCCTGTGAAGGTAAGGTGTGGGTTTTACACAGGTATCCTGCAGTTGGACACTACTCAAGTGGTGTGTACTGGAAGGACACAATCACCTTCTGAGGACAATGTTATGCATGGGAGTCCATAGAATTACCATTGGGTGGTGACTACTACTGCTGGTCTCACTGACATCACTCTCACATAGGATACCATGTGGTGGGAGTTGACTACTACTGCTGGTCTCACTGACATCACTCTCACATAGGAAACCATGCTCTGATGCATTTTCTATCATAACTTGCAAAACATTGCTATGAAGCCCATGATGACAAGCAGGACACAACCTGTTTGTTCATCCACATAGTTGTCCCACATTATGAAAGGCTCTGTAGCCTGCACATTCCCTTCTCCAGGTAGATGTCTTCATTAGCAACCTGGGCACTCAGTTGGTGTTTGCATGTCTTATGGCATCTGTTCCAGGGTTGGTGATATGTCACTAGGTAACTGACAGCAGGGGGATTAGGAGCTCTGCTGTAGTGGCCCAATATGCTGTACAATGTCCAGTGACATAGATGTCAAGTTTAGCTGAAACAATCAGCACACTGGCAGTGAGCCATCATAGGTGACAATGTCACAGCTAGTTTTGCATGTTGTCTTTCAACAGATTACTGGTGGATATCTGCATGACATGGCTGTGAGACCTTCTGCAGTGGACTGGCCACCATTGGTTAATGTCTGTCTACCTGCCACTTGTCCTAAGCATGTCTTACTGTAGAGTTATGTACCTGAAGCACATGTCTGTGTTCCCACATCATGTCACACAACAACCAGTGTGCTGACTGGTGTCTTCACAGGCATCATACACATGTGAGGCCAACGTAATGTCAACAAAGTTGAACAAGTCCTCTATGCACGCACAGGCATCCACATCTTCACTGCAAGGTGTGCCTACAAACACTGTATATCAGGCTGTAAACCTTAAGGGTGTGGTAGCATGACCCTAACTTTGCAGGACCTGCTCCTGAGATGTTGCAAGTATCCCCATGGCTCTAGTCCTATGACACACAAACACAACATGTGGCAGATGTGACTACATTTCAAACCTTGTTGCCATGCTGTCTCCAAAAGCAGTCATTACATATGGCAAAGAGCATTATGCCAACATGCACAGCTCACATCCTGCACCACCTAGATCCACATCACACACACCTGCATGTGTGCAGCTCCTTACCAGACACATTGCCAAACAGCTGACACCTCAGAAAAGCCTGCCTCTGGAGAGCACAGTACACATAATACTGCATGCACCACTGTCTCACCGGTGAAACACCCGAGGCAAAACACAACATCACAGCTCTTAGTCATAGGCAACTTCCCCATGAGACACATATGGGAAAGATCACACATAGCTGTCTGTGAGTTGACATAATAGGCCTTACCACACATTGCCGTGAATCACGGAATATCAGTTAACATAATGTTGACATCATAGTTACTGCAGGTGTGTATGACTGGGGACATATGCCACCAGCCTGTATGCTGTCACATGATTTAGTTTAGCCAATTTCTGTCTCACAGGTAGGCGCATACCTCTCAGTTGCAGTTGACCTTCACCTAGGATGATGGTTCTATACATACGGACATTGATGGAAGTCAATAATTGCCTTAGCATATGCTGTCATTGTAAGGGGATCTACTACATGTCTGCCTAGGATGCCTCACTCAGCAAACACCAATGCTTCACCAGTGATGGTCTTCATCTCTCACCCCTGAGATTTGGCATATTGGCCAAGGCTGCTGCCACCCCAACAATGCATCTTAGATGAACTGTTGAGGGTAATGTTGTCAATGAGAATACCATCTGTATACAACATCATGGTTATGCTGCTACACGCTGGGTATGGCAACACTGAACCCCACTTTGTGGAAGGTATCTCCACCCTGGATTATGCAGAAATGTATGCAGTCAAGGACATCTGGTTCAAGGCTGTGGACAGCACCACAGACATACCAGACTACACGTGCATCCACATCTTCAGACCTCAAAATGACAGTGTTCTAGATAATGCAAGTAAAGTATACATACTCATTAAGAATAGAGACACATCCCGATTTTCTGAAACACTGTGATTTCCCAGATAGAAATGCAGGTGCCATTCAGTACTGAATGAGCACATAATGAAGCAATAGCTGACTCCAGGAGCAGCTCTGTGTATCCAGGCACCCATTGTGCATATTTCTATGTACATGTATCTATCAAGATATATCATTACATCATGTTTTGGCTTAGCATTAAGTAACCACCAGCTGTGTTGCTTAGTCATGCTGCAGCTCACTTGCCCAATGGTTAGTCCAGGTCATTAACTATAATGCCCTGGAGCAGTGACGTGACATCCCCACATGGGGAACTAACATATGGCATCATGTGTTTACCAATATGGGTGACCACTACAGCCCCCCCCCCAATGTGAGGTCCTCCCTGGCAGGATCAGGCAACATATCAGTCTCATTAGAACTACGAGCACTAACCACCCCTTTGCAGACAATGCAGACATACATTTCAACAAAGCCATTTATTACCTCCTGTGGGATGGCTGGCATAGCTTGACTGCACCTCCTCCCTCAGATGGAACAGGCAAACATGCAGAGGTCTACACTCATGCATTATGCCAGCAGCATTACAACTGCATGGATTTGGCTGTAAGTGACACAGCAAACCTGACTGGTGGACAACTGCCATTAGCAGTCTGTACAATAAGAGGTGAACATTGCTGTGTGACAGTTGAGGGGAGGGTGCGCCCCCAACATGGAGCCACAAACTTTTCAGCTAAAAGAATCACATATTGTTGTTGTGATATTGTGTAGACATGGTAAGTGACAAAACTAGCCACCCACACAAAGAACAACCACAACAGGGTCTATATCAGTTGAGTGAAAACCCCTTTACGTGAATACCTAAACATCTACCCCTATACCTCGAATCAAAAAATCCCGAATGCACTAAACCACGAAAAATAAAATATCATAGTCAGCCAACCCCATCACCTGCTACTTAGTACCTACCCAAGCAAAATAAATAAACCACATACATACCCTAACCAAACCCTACAGACATACACCCAAACAAAATAAATAATCCACATACATACATTTAACAAAACCCTAATTCCAACCCTACACTAAACCCCACATACACAACTATCTATGCACTATCCTTAACCCCTCCCTAACCCTAAGGTCTGTAACTACCGCACACTTCCCCTACAGACATACACCCAAACAAAATAAATAACACACATACATACACTTAAAAAAAAAACCCTACATCTAACACTACACTAAATCTTACATATATTACCTATCTATGCACTTACCTTAACCCAAATCCTAACCCTAAAGTCCTATCTATTGCGCACTTACCTTACAGAGCTATACCGCAGATGGGCCAACCAAAACAAATCGACATTTCAGAATTTGCAGTTTTGGACGTTCGAGGTTTACGTACTTCACGCAATGCGGTTCGATGTATTCATATTTGTGTAGACACATAGTGTAGTTACATGTGTAACCTCAAAGAAAGGCTCAGACTGTCGGTGAACTTATATATAATGTTGTGACATATAATCGGTCTGTACTCATAGCTAACCTGTAGTCCCTCACTTTCTGCATCAATTACACACCCCTATCCCCATCACATGTGAAACATGATATTCCTACAGCCTGTCCCATGACTTCCATATTTACAGAGCAGTTTGTAACTGGCCTCTCAATGGAGGATACACAGCATCTATTGGACATGCTAACATTCCAGGCTGCATCCTACATGTGATCTAACAAGGATTACTAACACCATTGGGAAAACCTTGCAATTATACTGAAACCACTGGCTGCACACCAGCTGAGTGGACAATGGCAACGGTTATACCCTTGCACAGAGGTGGTGTAGCCACTGACCAATGTAACTATAGAACTCTTTGTCTAAGTATCCATATCTGTATGCCTATAGGGACAATCATCATGAAGCTGATCAGCACATGTATGTGTTCAACACACAGTTTGAATGTGTGAGGGATCATGACTGTTACACGTGGTGGACATTTCCGAGTCAGTCACCAAGGACCTGGGTGAGGGGACATCAGGGCATACAATGTCCTAGACTGAGCCAAACTATCTGACTATATCCCCCACTTGGGCACAATTTACAAATAACCCACTTACGCATTGATGATACTGTCATTGTAGGGGTAACTAAGTTGCTCATTGATGGCACACATACACAACATAGGGACATCTGCCTCCAATAGCTGATCTGTAAGCAGCAGTGTTCAACAGGGTCTTGTACTGCTGGGAATCCATCTAACCACAATACAAGCAACTACTGAATGTCTGTGGCTAATAATGTGGCTGATGCCTGAAAATTGTGAGCACTCATAGAATCTGTGTGTTATGTCACTATCCTGCAATAGGGCATTGATGAACACATGCCTGTTGAGATACTATTGGCCATTAACTCCATGCAAATATATATGTAGTATCATTTCCATCAGTGAGACCTATGTACCTGGTAAATAGAAAATCAGTCTCGGTATGTGATGTACATACTCAGGGGTGAAAGAACTGGGCACACAGACCTGGCCACACAGGCTTACACCTACTGTGCCTTAGATCACCATATCTCTACAGTGGTATGGCAGGAATCATATGGCATAGCTGAGGTCACAGTGACCCGAAAGTGACATGCTCATAACCTCCAAGTACTCTTCCCTCAGCATGCCAATATCTGAGTGCAATGGCCATTTGGTAATGTACCTTTCCAAGCAGTACTGGCAGTTGCACACAAAAGTATGGTCCTTCACAAGGACACTTCATGTCTTCAGTATGTGTTCATTGGGGATCATCTGCAATAAGTGTCATTGTAGCCTGTGGAATATATATCCTACTCAGAGGGGATCTGTGCCTTTCATAAGGGGAAATGTGTGACCCTGCTTGATTGCATATGCTGCCTATCTGTAGGAGGCATAGTAGATGGATAACTCACTGTAAGTACATTGTATGTCACATTAGTACTACATGCTTGTGGGAAAGATTTGCTTAGTTGACTTAAAACACCTTTGAAACAGAACCCTGCCTAATGGCACATAGAGCACCTCAGTACATGCCATCTGTATGATTGGATGGGTGACCATCATCTCAACACAGGGCATCTGCCTGTGTCCCTCTTGGACTGGGGCAATATGTGCTGATCCTGTAACTATGGGTATAAAATTGTATAGGGTTGTGAGGGCTGTATGGCCATTATGCTAGCGAAGTTCAAACATCCTATGGTTCCATAAGTTGATGTAAAATGCTCTAACAGCCACACACACAAACAAGACTACATCGAGGATAGCACCACTTCCAATTACTGCTTACAGGACACAGCTAGGCATGCACATAGTGCAAGTTGTCTGTATGTAGATTAGAGCACTTACCTATGTAATGGTGCACACTACAGAGCATAGTACATAATACATGCAACACACCTCATGTCTGCTAGTACTATCGGTTTAGGGCACATTATGCTTGATGGCCTCAGCAGGCCTTGTTGTGATCAGGCATTTGGAGGGCCACATCACCTACTACAAATAAAATGCTGCAAAACTCTATCTATTTCTAAGTTACTGAGGTGATCACATTTACGGACACACACACACACACACACACACACACACACACACACACACACACACACACACACACACACACAGACATTAAGTGGCCTACAGTGAGATTAGAACCTCTAGTTATCTAGTCTCAGACACTGTAGATCCCAGTACTTACCACACATGCCACTGGTTAAGTGTGGTACGATACTAGCAGCTAGAAGTCTTAAGGTAGATGATATCATCAGGCCTTGTAGAAGAGGGCAGTTTGGAAGCCAGCAGCAACTTACAGGGCTAGAAATTGCATAACCATTCCAGGCTGATAACCAGTGAGGGATTACTAGTTGTTTTGCACGTGGATATACACACACACGCACACCACATACATGCGTGCATGAGCGCACACACACACACACACACACACACACACACACACACACACACACACACACACACACACACACACACACACACACACACATTAAGTGGCCTGCAGTGAGGTTAGAATCCCTGACTACTGAGTCTTAGGCACTACAGATCACAGTACTTATCACATGTGCCACAGGTTACATCTGTTTTGTATGTGATTGCAGGCACAGTACTTGTGCATTACACAAACTAGGCTTGTATTGAACAGCTTCTGTAGCCTGCAGAGTGATATTGCTTCATACTGTTATGTGCATCTAGTATCCTAGCAGTCAGATAACTGTTATTATCCTAGCTATGCATCTACAGTTACCAATATGGCCATACGTGGATGTTTGCAAGTGGATGGGTAAGCCTGTGGGCAGGAACAATGTACCCTGTCCATGCCTGCGTAGCCAACATTATACATTACACCACCTGCTCACCTGTTGCTGTCTATGTAGTGACATCCAGCAGACACAGAGGTCTGTAGGTGAGTGCCTTATGTACATTTGAGCCCTTACTTTGGATCCTTTAGGGAACATTACAGATTTAAAATAGAGCAGCTTTACTCACCATTATTAAGGTATGTAAGACAATATAGACATCCACACACATATATGTGTATATAACAGGGATGTATATATACATGTAGCTGTGTGTGTATATGATATGTATATGTGCTATGTAGATATATGAGGAGAGACTGAGATGTATGTTTGTAGATATATATATATATATATATATATATATATATATATATATATATATATATATACAAAATGCCAACAGCTTACAATGCCGACACCCATATGACTGACACCATATGGTCGACGTTCAGAATATCGACAATGGGGAAACGCTATCTCCCAATAGTGCGGAATGGAAATATTTCCGTTCTTATACTGTAGTGCGATCTCGGAGTTGGTATATTAGAGGTACAAGGGTATGGGGGGGTGCATGAGGGTGGAGCCCCCCTGCTAACACAAAAAAAAAAAGATATTTTATTTTCCTTTTTTGTGAAGTTCTGGTGCTGTCGATATTGTGAGTTTTGACCATATGGAGTCGGCCATATGGGTGATGGTGTTTTGGGCTGTCGGTGTTCTGTAGGTGATCTATACACATATATATATATATATATATATATATATATATATATATATATATATATATATATATATATATATATATATATATATATATATCTTTGAAAAATAGAGATAGATATACTATGTACATGAGAAAGAGAGATAGTGACAGACGGATATGTAGTCATAAGTGTATGTATGTATGTATGTATAGACATATGTATACATAACAGGTCGTTTTGATGAAGGGGTAACAGAACTGCGCTCATTTTAGCTCATTTTAACTAAGTGCATGGGCATACCCAGTGTAATTGTCAGTACTGATGAAGTGACTCCAGGCCACACCTACCTGTACTTCAGTCTGGGATTTTGTTTGTTGCAGACAGTGACATCTGTCTGTGTTTCTGCAATACTGCACTTCACTCAAATTGTCCATGGCATTCTCCAGCTCTCTAATGTAATTAATATGTGACAGAGGTTCATAATGTTACACCACACACAGACTGACAGTCTGTGAAATTGTCAGTGTAATACTACTTCACATGTAAAAGATGTGGATATTTCCAGATTAGAATCATAAACACCATCACACATACTAACTTTCCTAGTCCACTGTGCCACACAAGTTGCCAGAGATGAGTCATTCATCACACAATCAACAGCATACATACATACACTGTTATTCCTGCATTAAGTGAGACATACAATGTGTGATCGATTTCTATCTTACAGCTCTGAGATTGCCTGGACTGCTGATATACCATTGATGAGTTACTGTTAAAGCAGTTATATGGGAACACTGCTGTATTGGGGGTGGGGGAACAACACCACATGTTCTGCTCGGATACACAGTAGTCCTAATATCATGTGACCCCATGGTTTAACATCTCCCTTGACTGAGGTAGTGAATATTCTTACCATGATTTTTAGTGAATATTAAGGAACACATACTAATGTTAGTGTAGTCCTCTGCTACTTTCCTAGACCTATCTAAAGCATTTGACATGGTCCCACACAAACAACTTATCTCTGTCCTCAATAACCTATCCTTCTCACAATCAGTCTCCAACTGGTTTCAGATTTACCTGTCTGACCGCCAACAATCTGTTGTATGGCAGAATGACATATCTCCCCAACTACCTGTCTCCATAGGGCTTCCCCAAGGATCCATCATTGGACCCCTACTCTTCTCTGTTTTCACCAATAATCTAGCCTCTGCCACCAAACATGGCACACTCATACAATACATACAACCATCATCTGCTCAGCCCAGTCCCTACCCAAACTGCAAAAAGTCACACAGGAAGCCTTTTCCTCTGTTGAAACTTGGTTATCCGATGCTCAATTAATACTCAACCCAAACAAAACCTACTCATCTTCCAACCCACCAAACATACTCAAAACAACTCTCACTTTAACATCACAGCAAAAGACAACACCACTATATATCCAACTGAACACACCAAATTGCTAGGAGTGGAAATAGACAATAAACTAAAATTTGACATTTACGTATCCATGACTATAAAAAAGTCAACAAAAAACTAGGAGTGTTATACAGAAATAAGCAACTTCTCACCAAAGCATCAAAGATTTCAATAGCAAATTCCCACCTTATCTCCACCCTACTTTATGCCTCTCCAATATATACCAACCTAAGGCAATGCGATCTAAACACACTAGAGACCTTCTACAACAAAATCGCCAAATTCACCACAGGGGCATCCTACCATAGTCACCACTGTCTCTCACTTGCTGAACTGGGCTGGCTTGAACTCCCTCACTTCCTTCAATGGAATCAATTCTCATTCACCCACAAACTAGTAAACCATCCACTAAATGCCCCATCCCTCCAGAATCTACTCCAACCCTATCGCACCACCAGACCGCTAAGATCCAGCAACAAAAATCACTTGCAGATCACTAAAGCCAATAACTCTGCTGGTGAAACACTATTCTCTTGCACCATAGCCAAATTATGGAACTCCCTTCCACCCACAATTACCTCCATACCATCATGCACACACTTCAAAACTTTAGTAAAAGTGCACCTAAAAACATGCTGGCTATGCCCTTGCAACTCCCAGTGTAATATCACCCACCCCATCTAACCACTACCTTTTTTTCCACTCCACTAACTACCTTGATTATTGCAAGCTCAGATGCTTATAAGCCTTGTACTTATTATACAGCAGGAACTTCTTATTGTAACATTTGTTAATGTTTATGTACTTCACAGATAAAGATTCTTGTTGTCTACTGATGTACTGTGTTTTTCATCTGTAAATATGTTGTAAGAAATTGCTATGTAAATTGTTAATCGCTATGTAATCCAGTGTAACTACTGTCTGTTTATTTTAACTGTGGATCTTTTATTGTAATATTTACAAGTAGCGTGTAGGTTAGAAACTTACCTTGTGAATGCAGCAGTTGACAGAACTGTACTTCAGAGCTGACTCTGTCTGATGCAAGCAGTACACAGCCAATACATGGATAGGTACAGCACGTGTGGGCTGCCTGGCATCAATAATTTTAATATATGTATGTGAGTAGGAGTAAGGTGTCAGTCCCTAGGGCTCTAGGTTGTCAGCAAATGTGCTATGCTTTGTCTCTTAGCCAAATCCAGGGCATATTGGGCATGCCTATGTCTGCCTACAAGGACATCATCAGGGGGTTCATCCTCCGAGTCCTCCTTTGACTGTGGCTGTGTTGACCTAGGCACTGGTGGGGGGGCTGTGTATCCCTTCCCTTTGCTGATCTTGCTGTAGCTGTTTCTGCAAGATCATATTGTGTAGCATGGCACATGCTGTGAATGTATGTGCACATGTGGATGGAGAGTGCTGCAGGGCTCCACCGGATATATCGAAGCACTGGAACTGTGACTTCAGAAGCCCAAACGCATGCTCTATGATGTTCCTAGTTTGTTTGTGTGCTTCATTATGATGTTCTTTCATGGGTATGTGTGTGTGCGTGTGTGCGTGTGTGTGTGTGTGTGTGTGTGTGTGTGTGTGTGTGTGTGTGTGTGTGTGTGTACGCGCATTTCTGATGTGTGTCATCATCCATGGTTCTAGTGTGTAGCCAGCATCCTCCAGTAAATGGTCATGTGGGATGTCTCCCCTAGCAAACATCTGGTACAGCTGTGATGTGTGGCAGATATGAGAGTTGTGATAACTATTAGGGCTGCCAACACACACATTCAGGATAATCCTCTGGGCATTGCACACAACCTGGCAGGTGATGGAGTGGTACCCCTTGTGGTTGACATAGATTCTATTCTCCTCACTGGGTGGTGCATTGATGTATACATAGTGAAATCTATGGCACCCGTATTTTAGGGTAGTGTGCTACATGGTAGAAGTGTTGCATATTGCTGGCCCTCACCTCAGCGATGAGGGGAAAAAAAATGTGCTCATTGGCATGTGGTAGCAAGGCATCCAGGAACTGGTGGAGAACCCTGGATACTGATGCCTGTGAGACTCCCATCATGACCCCAGTTGGTCTTTGGAAAGTACCTATAGCTAGTATCCTAAGGGCTATATATACTTTTGTTTCCACTGGAATGGGTTCCCATCTGTTGATCCTGGGTCTGAGTTGAGGGTGGCAGAGCTCAGTGAGTTCTTGTAGTATGGAGAATATCGATATCTATGCAGTGACTGAGACCTGGTTCAAGGCTCCAGAGAGCACCCCTGCATTACCAGACTGTAACTCATACCATACTTTTCGGCCATCTAATCTGGACCAGAACACCAAAGGCGGAGGTGTGTCCATATTCATTAAGGATATCCACACCTCCAGGCTGGTTGCTCAGCATAATGCATCTGAGGTTATCCAAGTGCAACTTACTCTGGGCAAAACTGCATTCCAAATTGTAGCTTGCTACAGATCCCCCACCATGCTCCAGGATTCCCACTCCTCTTTTCTTGATATACTGGAAAATATTAGGGTTCAACCAAACACCCTAATAATGGGCGATTTCATCTACTCCATCATTAACTGGGAAAACTACTCATGTACCAACTCCTTCACTCAATGCTTTCTGGAATTCATAAATTCCAATGCCCTGGATCAACTTATCTACACCCGCACCAGGGGCAACAGTATCTTAGACCTAGTCATTACCAACATGAATGAATGGTGTTCCACACCTGAAGTCAACTCCTCATTGTTCAGATCCAACCATAAGCTAATCACCCTAGATATCCACATCCATGCCAACACCCCCCATTAAAGAAACCATGGTAAAAAATTTCTCCAAAGCCAACTTCATGCTTCTTAAGAAAGAAGTGTCGAACTTCACGAAACCCATGCAGATGGGTGATACAGTTACGACTGTTGAATCCTACACAAATGCACTCTATAAGAACTTACATGAGTGCATGGATCGTGCTATCCCAAACAGAACCAAGACGCTATCCTCCAAAAAAAGGAAGCCAATCTGGTGGTCCCCTGCCATAAACAAATTCTACAACAGAAGGAATAAACTGTTGCAAAAGAGAGTAAAATCCCATGAGTAAAGGAGCTCCATGGCCAGCCTCAGTAAGAAGCTGAGATCCATTTTAAGATCCTCCATAGCTAGCTATGAAAACAAAATCACCACTAATTCTAAGGACAACCACAAAGCATTCTATAGCTAGGTCAAGAATCTCAATGGCAACACCCAGATCTGCTCTGAGTTACAGCACAATGGCAAGAAAATTACAGAACCAACTGATATTGCTAACATCCTGGCAGATAGGTTCAGTGCTAACTTTACCCCCCTCTCACCTCTAAAGGGCCCATATCTATATGGGAAGAATGCAGAGTCCCTGTAATCACAACTATGCAGTAAAAGCTGCACTCTCTAAAGCCAAACACAGCATCCATGGGACTGGACAACATCCCAGGCTGCATTTTACACGAACTTCAGAACAAACTGGCTCCCCACCTAAGCACCATGTTCAATCATAGCATGAAGTCAGGCTTTGTACCCACTGAATGGTGCACAGCAACAGTTATCCCACTGCACAAAGGGGGAGCCACCACTGATCCCAGGAACTATCACCCTATTAGCCTGATGAGCCTGGTCTGCAAGGCTATGGAACATATAATCATGGAACTCATAAACAAAGACATTGGCATCCTCCAAACTCTGGACCCCACCCATTTTGGGTTTGTGAAAGGCAGATCATGCCTCCTGAACTTGATCAACTTCTTTGAGGCAGTCACCAAAGCCATAGATGAGGGTAAGGTGGTCCACACAGCCTAGCTTGACCTCACCAAGGCTTTCAACACCATCCCCCATTCTGGAATTATAGATAAACTCACTAAACTAGGTATAAATCCCTACATCACAAGATGGGTTGCCAACTGGCTCACTGACAGAACCCACACTGTAAAAGCTGCAGACTCCAAATCTGACTTCAAACCAGTGACAAGTGGAGTACCACAGGGTTCAATCCTGGGATCTCTCCTGTTTGGCATCTACTTCTTTGAAGTACTGGCTAACACAGAAGGCCTCTGGCTAAGGAAGTTCACAGATGACTGCAAACTAGGAGCTATAGTTGAGTCCCCAAATGATGTGGACATACTACAGAAGGGCCTCACTGAGACAGATGCCTGGTGTCAGAGCCATGGCCTCAAGCACATTGACAAAAAGTGCATTGTCATCCCCTTTAGTAAAAACTCTGCACCCATGAACTACCACATAGGTGGCAGTCTACTTAATGCCATTTGTGTGATAAGAGACCTTGGGACCCAGGTGTACAGTAGTCTCTCCTCTGATAATCACATTGCCACAGTAGTCAGGAAATCCTTCTACGTGGCACACCTCATCACAAAAGGGTTCTCATCCAGGAAAAAAGAGGTAATTGTTCCCCTCTACTTGACACTCATTAGACCCATTGTAGAGTGTAATGCCCCTTTTGGAATGTACCTCACAAGACATCTGCAGCAGCAACTGGAAAGGCCACAGAAGTACCTCACAAAGAGGATTGCTGGCCTCAAACAGATGCCCTACACTGACTATCTATAAAAACTCCAGCTTTACTCCGTAGCATATCGCCTACTCCGAGGTGACCTCTGCCTAACATATAAAGCTATGTCAAATCCAGTGCTGCTGGGCATGCTACACCTAAAGAAATCCCAATCCCTCCAAGCTACACACTCTGGGGTCCTAAACCTTATCACCACAATAAACAGGACATGCTGGAGAGATAGATTCCTGTCCCAGAGACTTCCCATACTCTGGAACATGCTACCCATCTATGTCAAGCAAAGTTCCTCTTTAGCACTCTTCCAAGAAAAATCTTGATAAGTGGATGGGAAATAGGAAACACACCCCGGGGATCACTTCTGTGGCTCTGCTCAATAGGGGCACAGAAAAATAACTTTCTTGGGTAGCGTAAGCCAGGGAACCTTTTTGGCTAGGCTAACTTAGGCCCTTGGGCTGATAGCCTAGTACCTACCAATGAACCTACCTATGAATCTATGAATCTATGACCCAGTCCAACCTGTAGCACTCTACAATCTCCAGCTCATGTAGCTCCTGGAAGGTTACCCTGGGCCTGAACACTGTTCTCCTTCTCAGTCTAGGCCTGTTGTCAACAGCACCAGCACTGACCTCAGCATCTAGCACATACAGATGTAGCAGAGCTGCAGCAGCCCCTAGCATTATCTCAGTTAAAGTCTGTACTCCAATGGTCCTGAGTACTGGGGAAATCAGATTGTAGGTTGTATGCATACTTTATAGAGCTCTGCTGTAGGTGCAGAATGTGTGATTGGCTAACTATGATGCATTCCACCTGCCTCGAATATAATTAACATAATTTAATGGCCCTATTTTAGCTTAAACAAGAGTCAAAACTAATTGATTTAATTGGGTTTTAAATGCACTCAGCATGGCAGCGAGCAGAGCAAACATGAATCCCATTGCTAAAACAAAGCTTAGAAGTTAGTGAATACACCCCCTCCCAGAATGAATACCCTCAGCACGGCGGGACACCATGCAAACACACCCAATGAATGTAAACAAAGCTTATAAGTTAGTAGACACACCTCCCTCAAAGACTGCACTCAGCCAGGAGGCCTGCCATGCAAACAGGCACAGCTAAGCTGAAATGAGCTTAGAAGTCAGTGGACACACCCTCCCTGATGTCAGCTACATCCTGAGTAAGCAGCAACATGGATCTAAGCTTACATGAAGGGGATATGCGGACACAATTACTCCTTTATTCTTTTCTTTACGGCTTTTCCCAGTTAGGGGTCGCCACAGTGGAACTCCGGTCCGCTAATGATTGGTAGTTGAGTTTTACGTGCCAAGTTACCAGCCCTGATGCACAACCTTCAACGAAGGTAAGCCCATTCACGCATGTCTCCACGCAGAAGATGCTCTAGCTGAGAATCGAACCGGACAGCGCTATTCAGTAACTCCACCTCATTTGCATAGGTATCCGTGCTCACAGCCTGGAAATTACATACTTCATAGCCTTACCACATTAGGCACAGCACCAATGCACCATTGTAGGGACTTCATGCAAGGTCCTGTAATACATTTCTTTCACATAATATTTTTTTTCAATTTTTTTTTTATCTATAAAGCATGTTTGTGCACTTCAGTGCATTGCACAAACATGCCCAGATTATTAAAAAAAAATAATTTAATTTGTTTCCTTTAATTTTGCAAGACATACCGGAGGATATTTTCACTCATATCTGTATGTGGTTTGCCATTCCTGTCCATATATGTACATTTTTACAACCCCTTTAATCTGTCTACACTCCTGTACATGGAATTTTTCCATGTACACTACAGACACTGACACGGAGTCTGAAGAGATGCCTATCTACTTGTTGAATTGCTCTACCTGCCTCATTTGCATGAGATTCACCTGCTTATGAGGTGATTTGCATGCCATGGAAGTTTCCATGTTGGAGCATGCATGCGGGCCGCTCAGCAGCGCTTACTGAATCTAAAAATGCTCGTGTTCATGTAAACAGTGCGGAGTGATGCATACACAGAAAAAAATGTATAAGCTTTATTAAATCCTCCACATTGTCTTTTAAATCTCTGCACCCATCACACAGCTGTGATTAGTGCACCACTATATGCTTTTGACTAGGACTTACAGCACATCTCTTGTAGTTTAATGGGCTGCCAGATACACGTTCAATAAAAGTGAGTTTCAAGGAAAGAGAAGTTTACAGTTCCTCGTGTTAAGACTGATTTTAGTGGGAGAGGTTGTGATTATTTGTGCCATAAAATATGAAATAAAACTGGTATGATTGGAAGGAGTCCCAGTCCACCAGCCTGCCTAGGGCCCCATCTGACCATGATCAAGCTCTGGGTTTGAGCAATAGTTGAAACTGTAGGAGTAATACTTCTCTATTTCCTGAATCAAAACTAAGAATAAGGATTCTCAAGTATAGTTATCTATACTCCTGTAGTCTGGGTGGTAGTTCTGATTGAATCCTTGAGGTCAGATACATTTTCCACTAAGGTAATTTATTTTCCAAAAGGTGACCTATGTAGTGTATGTGCAGGTGTAAGTATGAATGTATATCTGACCTATGTCACACGTGTAGGTGAAAGCAAGAATGTATATGTCTCCAGTGAAAAGTTGCTTGGTCATGAGAATGTTTAAAGACATTCTCCAGCTACATTTCAAGTTAGTGGTGCATTCTATCTAGACATTTACTGTATGTAAATGTTACTGTCAGACACTAATGGATTCTCCGTAGTCCACCACAAGGTCAGTGCAAGGGCTCTACTTATTTCACAAGTCCCATCTATTCCTAAAAGTCTGAAAACCAGAATCTCAGTGAGAGGCACAGTAAGTAACGCAAAGGGAAATAAAATGTCAAAAAGACGTACATGTTTCATACTGCCTGGAGAATAGTGCCCACATAAACACCATAGATTCAAAACGACACTGTAAAAAATCATAACGTAATGTCTAAAGAAATTTTTCATGAGCCAGTCACTAGC
Organism: Protopterus annectens; assembly: GCF_019279795.1. Taxonomy (NCBI): domain Eukaryota; kingdom Metazoa; phylum Chordata; order Ceratodontiformes; family Protopteridae; genus Protopterus; species Protopterus annectens. Next base: position 85,500,381 of record NC_056750.1, read on the forward strand.
ATGAATTGATGCAGGAAATGATTCACCCATTAGATGTTCATAATGTATACCAACCAGGTGTGGCTTCAGCATAAGTTGTAAAGAAATGATGAGGCACACCAACACTCTTATTGAAATAAAAAAATGAGAAAGACAGACACACACACACACACACACACACACACACACACACACACACACACACACACACACACACACACACACTTTGAGGTTTGATTTATACACACACACACACACACACACACACACACACGCACGCACGCACACACACGCACACACACACACACACACACACACACACACACACACACACACACACACACACACACACACACACACACACACACACACACACGCACACACACACTCTTTGAGGTTTGATTTATACACACACACACACACACACACACACACACACACACACACACACACTCACAGGGTGTTCTTATAAATCCTGGATATACATTCTAGTGTCTGCTTTCAGAGAATTGTACACTATCAGGTTTGTACCCTGCATAAAGTTTAACTTCCTTGATGTGGTGTCTTCTAAAGAAAGCTTACAATTAGCACCTGAATGAGTAACCCTGTATAAAATAAGGTGAAGCAACTCAGCTGATGTTGTATGAAACTTAATAATTCTTCAAGGTGGAGAGTGGTGACTACCAAGGAAAACTGATGGCTACCAAGGAACTGTTAACTAGTATGGATACATTGTTCTGTGCTCTTGATTAGGGACAACATGAACATTGACTTCTAAGGAGCACCCCCTATAAGGAGTGTAAGACCTGAAATTCTGAGTCACCTATCTACAAAAAGCTATATAAAAAATAAAGGGTGATTTTGCAAAAAAAAATACAGTAAGTACAGCAGACCTCAACATTTGCTGCAATGCCTTCAAAAGTGTGTGTCCAACACACCCAGTATTGCTGCATGTCAAAGTAAGGTGTACAAAACCTTGGACTTTGGATATAATCTTCACACTTTTACTCTCATTGGTCTGAGGATTGCAAATGGGATTCTTGGAATTCCAACAGCTACTTGTTTTAGGTTGGTGGTGTGGTTCATGTACCACAGATAGCTGATAGCAGCATTAGGCTCAGTGGGTATGACATGTAGCCCACAAGGGCAAGAAGTATACCACTAATACCACAACCTGTATACCAGTAATGTTACAACCTGTGCACTAGTAATACCACAACTTGTATACCAGTAATAACACAACTTGTGGACTAGTAATACCACAACCTGTGTACGAGTAATACCACAACCTGTGTACCAATAATACCACAACCTGTGCACTAGTAATACCACAACTTGTGTACTAGCAATACCACAACTTGTGTACCAGTATTACCACAACCTGTGCACTAGTAATACCACAACTTGTATACTAGTAATACGACAACCTGTGTACAAGTAATACCACAACTTGTGTACCAGTAATACCACAACCTGTGCAGTAGTAATACAATTTGTGTACTGGTAATACCACAACTTGTGTACTAGTAATACAAGTTGTATGTGAGTAATACCACAATCTGTGCACAAGTAATACCACAACCTGTGCACTAGTAATACTACAACCTTTGTACTAGTAATACTACAACTTGTGTACTAGCAATACCACCACATGTGTACTAGTAATACCACAACTTGTGTACTCGCAATACCACAACCTGTGTACTAGTAATACCAGAACTTGTGAACTAACAATACCACATCCTGTGTACTAGAAATAACACAACTTGTGTACTAGTAATACAACAAGCTATGTATTAGTAATACCACAACCTGTGGACTAGTAATACCACAACCTGTGTACTAGTAATGCAGCATATGTATTAGTAATACCACAACCTGTGTACTAGTAATACCACAACCTATATACCAGTAATACCACAACCTGTGTACTAGTAATACCACAACTTGTATACCAGTAATACCACAACCTGTACACTAGTAATACCACAACTTATGTACTAGTAATACCACAACTTGTGTACTAGTAATATGGCAACCTATGTACTAGTGATACCACAACTTGTATACCAGTAATACCAAAACTTGTGCACTAGTAATACCACACCTAGTGTACTAATAATACCACAACATGTGTACTAGCAATACCACAATTTGTGTACTAGTAATACCACAACCTGTGTACTAGCAATACCACAACCTGTGTACTAGTAATACAATTTGTATACTAACAATACCACATCCTGTGTACTAGTACTACCACAACTTGTGTACTAACAATACCACAACCTGTGAACTAGAAATAACACAACTTGTGTACTAGTAATATCACAACTTGTGTACTAGTAATAGCACAACCTGTGTACCAGTAATGCTACAACCTGTGCACTAGTAATAAAACATTTCTACTAGTAATATCACAACCTGTGTACAAATAGTACCATGACTTTTGTACTAGTAGCTGCATCACACACTCCTTTCTTTAAAAATGTTCCTTTCTCAAAGGAAACAGATCAACATCAATACTTTCTAAGTTTATCTCCTGAGCAACACTAGTCATGAAGTGCTTTTCTCTGATTCTATTTACTTGGTGCAACAAAACTTTATGGTTGGAAGGGGACACAGTGCTCAGGACACATCCTGGAAAGTGCATCACCTACAAGCAGACACAGTGGGATCCTACATAATTTCATATGTTGTTTGAAATGAGTAAATGCTGCATACATTTGTGCCTCAGTAGGGTTGCTACAGTGGTCATGTTTACTTGTTTTTCTCTCTTTTTTACTGTTTGCTGTGGTGTCTATTACAGCACATCTCCTAATCATTTCTGACAACTTCCTTCAACATAGATTTATGGCTCCAGAGGTAAGCCTTGAAAATATGTCTTTTTGTGCTTGTAATAACCTATCCCATTTGGCTATAAATTGGCCTTATCCATCCTGTAGACAACAATTATATATTGCCCTAATTAGAGTAACCAAGATCATACAATAGGTAATCTGAGGGGAGTCATGCATGAGATAAAACACTTAGCAACTGACTTTGTCCAAAAGTAGTGCAGGGGACAGTCCTGAGGTAAAGTTTCTATTTTCCATTTATAGATCCAAGTTGCACTTGAATATGGGGAGGGATAAACTTTGTTTTATGTGGATGAGGAGTCTGTGCCACAGCAGTAGTATCGTCTGCATACTATACAAGTGCATCCGCACCCTTCTCTTGATGTTGCAGAAGAGCGTTTGATGCCTATACTCAGTATTTTTGTAGTATCATCTGCATACTATACAAGTGCATCCGCACCCTTCTCTTGATGTTGCAGAAGAGCGTTTGATACCTATACTCAGTATTTTTGTAGTATCGTCTGCATACTATACAAGTGCATCCGCACCCTTCTCTTGATGTTGCAGAAGAGCGTTTGATACCTATACTCAGTATTTTTGTAGTATCGTCTGCATACTATACAAGTGCATCCGCACCCTTCTCTTGATGTTGCAGAAGAGCATTTGATACCTATACTCAGTATTTTTGTAGTATCGTCTGCATACTATACAAGTGCATCCGCACCCTTCTCTTGATGTTGCAGAAGAGCGTTTGATACCTATACTCAGTATTTTTGTAGTATCATCTGCATACTATACAAGTGCATCCGCACCCTTCTCTTGATGTTGCAGAAGAGCGTTTGATACCTATACTCAGTATTTTTGTAGTATCGTCTGCATACTGCATACTATACAAGTGCATCCGCACCCTTCTCTTGATGTTGCAGAAGAGCGTTTGATACCTATACTCAGTATTTTTGTAGTATCGTCTGCATACTATACAAGTGCATCCGCACCCTTCTCTTGATGTTGCAGAAGAGCGTTTGATACCTATACTCAGTATTTTTGTAGTATCGTCTGCATACTATACAAGTGCATCCGCACCCTTCTCTTGATGTTGCAGAAGAGCGTTTGATACCTATACTCAGTATTTTTGTAGTATCGTCTGCATACTATACAAGTGCATCCGCACCCTTCTCTTGATGTTGCAGAAGAGCGTTTGATACCTATACTCAGTATTTTTGTAGTATCATCTGCATACTATACAAGTGCATCCGCACCCTTCTCTTGATGTTGCAGAAGAGCGTTTGATACCTATACTCAGTATTTTTGTAGTATCGTCTGCATACTATACAAGTGCATCCGCACCCTTCTCTTGATGTTGCAGAAGAGCGTTTGATACCTATACTCAGTATTTTTGTAGTATCATCTGCATACTATACAAGTGCATCCGCACCCTTCTCTTGATGTTGCAGAAGAGCGTTTGATACCTATACTCAGTATTTTTGTAGTATCGTCTGCATACTATACAAGTGCATCCGCACCCTTCTCTTGATGTTGCAGAAGAGCATTTGATATCTATACTCAGTATTTTTGTAGTATCGTCTGCATACTATACAAGTGCATCCGCACCCTTCTCTTGATGTTGCAGAAGAGCGTTTGATACCTATACTCAGTATTTTTGTAGTATCGTCTGCATACTATACAAGTGCATCCGCACCCTTCTCTTGATGTTGCAGAAGAGCGTTTGATACCTATACTCAGTATTTTTGTAGTATCGTCTGCATACTATACAAGTGCATCCGCACCCTTCTCTTGATGTTGCAGAAGAGCGTTTGATACCTATACTCAGTATTTTTGTAGTATCGTCTGCATACTATACAAGTGCATCCGCACCCTTCTCTTGATGTTGCAGAAGAGCGTTTGATGCCTATACTCAGTATTTTTGTAGTATCATCTGCATACTATACAAGTGCATCCGCACCCTTCTCTTGATGTTGCAGAAGAGCGTTTGATACCTATACTCAGTATTTTTGTAGTATCGTCTGCATACTATACAAGTGCATCCGCACCCTTCTCTTGATGTTGCAGAAGAGCGTTTGATACCTATACTCAGTATTTTTGTAGTATCGTCTGCATACTATACAAGTGCATCTGCACCCTTCTCTTGATGTTGCAGAAGAGCGTTTGATACCTATACTCAGTATTTTTGTAGTATCATCTGCATACTATACAAGTGCATCCGCACCCTTCTCTTGATGTTGCAGAAGAGCGTTTGATACCTATACTCAGTATTTTTGTAGTATCGTCTGCATACTATACAAGTGCATCTGCGCCCTTCTTTTGATGGTGCAGAAGAGCGTTTGATACCTATACTCAGTATTTTTGTAGTATCGTCTGCAGACTATACAAGTGCATCCACTGCCTTCTGTTGATGTTGCAGAAGAGCGTTTGATACCTATACTCAGTATTTTTGTAGTATCGTCTGCATACTATACAAGTGCATCCGCACCCTTCTCTTGATGTTGCAGAAGAGCATTTGATATCTATACTCAGTATTTTTGTAGTATCGTCTGCATACTATACAAGTGCATCCGCACCCTTCTCTTGATGTTGCAGAAGAGCGTTTGATACCTATACTCAGTATTTTTGTAGTATCGTCTGCATACTATACAAGTGCATCCGCACCCTTCTCTTGATGTTGCAGAAGAGCGTTTGATACCTATACTCAGTATTTTTGTAGTATCGTCTGCATACTATACAAGTGCATCCGCACCCTTCTCTTGATGTTGCAGAAGAGCGTTTGATACCTATACTCAGTATTTTTGTAGTATCGTCTGCATACTATACAAGTGCATCCGCACCCTTCTCTTGATGTTGCAGAAGAGCGTTTGATACCTATACTCAGTATTTTTGTAGTATCGTCTGCATACTATACAAGTGCATCCGCACCCTTCTCTTGATGTTGCAGAAGAGCGTTTGATACCTATACTCAGTATTTTTGTAGTATCGTCTGCATACTATACAAGTGCATCCGCACCCTTCTCTTGATGTTGCAGAAGAGCGTTTGATACCTATACTCAGTATTTTTGTAGTATCGTCTGCATACTATACAAGTGCATCCGCACCCTTCTCTTGATGTTGCAGAAGAGCATTTGATATCTATACTCAGTATTTTTGTAGTATCGTCTGCATACTATACAAGTGCATCCACACCCTTCTCTTGATGTTGCAGAAGAGCGTTTGATACCTATACTCAGTATTTTTGTAGTATCATCTGCATACTATACAAGTGCATCCGCACCCTTCTCTTGATGTTGCAGAAGAGCATTTGATACCTATACTCAGTATTTTTGTAGTATCATCTGCATACTATACAAGTGCATCCGCACCCTTCTCTTGATGTTGCAGAAGAGCGTTTGATACCTATACTCAGTATTTTTGTAGTATCGTCTGCATACTATACAAGTGCATCCGCACCCTTCTCTTGATGTTGCAGAAGAGCGTTTGATACCTATACTCAGTATTTTTGTAGTATCGTCTGCATACTATACAAGTGCATCCGCACCCTTCTCTTGATGTTGCAGAAGAGCGTTTGATACCTATACTCAGTATTTTTGTAGTATCGTCTGCATACTATACAAGTGCATCCGCACCCTTCTCTTGATGTTGCAGAAGAGCGTTTGATACCTATACTCAGTATTTTTGTAGTATCATCTGCATACTATACAAGTGCATCCGCACCCTTCTCTTGATGTTGCAGAAGAGCGTTTGATACCTATACTCAGTATTTTTGTAGTATCGTCTGCATACTATACAAGTGCATCCGCACCCTTCTCTTGATGTTGCAGAAGAGCGTTTGATACCTATACTCAGTATTTTTGTAGTATCATCTGCATACTATACAAGTGCATCCGCACCCTTCTCTTGATGTTGCAGAAGAGCGTTTGATACCTATACTCAGTATTTTTGTAGTATCGTCTGCATACTATACAAGTGCATCCGCACCCTTCTCTTGATGTTGCAGAAGAGCATTTGATACCTATACTCAGTATTTTTGTAGTATCATCTGCATACTATACAAGTGCATCCGCACCCTTCTCTTGATGTTGCAGAAGAGCGTTTGATACCTATACTCAGTATTTTTGTAGTATCGTCTGCATACTATACAAGTGCATCCGCACCCTTCTCTTGATGTTGCAGAAGAGCGTTTGATACCTATACTCAGTATTTTTGTAGTATCGTCTGCATACTATACAAGTGCATCCGCACCCTTCTCTTGATGTTGCAGAAGAGCGTTTGATACCTATACTCAGTATTTTTGTAGTATCGTCTGCATACTATACAAGTGCATCCGCACCCTTCTCTTGATGTTGCAGAAGAGCGTTTGATACCTATACTCAGTATTTTTGTAGTATCATCTGCATACTATACAAGTGCATCTGCATACTATACAAGTGCATCCGCACCCTTCTCTTGATGTTGCAGAAGAGCGTTTGATACCTATACTCAGTATTTTTGTAGTATCGTCTGCATACTATACAAGTGCATCCGCACCCTTCTCTTGATGTTGCAGAAGAGCGTTTGATACCTATACTCAGTATTTTTGTAGTATCATCTGCATACTATACAAGTGCATCCGCACCCTTCTCTTGATGTTGCAGAAGAGCGTTTGATACCTATACTCAGTATTTTTGTAGTATCATCTGCATACTATACAAGTGCATCTGCACCCTTCTCTTGATGTTGCAGAAGAGCATTTGATACCTATACTCAGTATTTTTGTAGTATCGTCTGCATACTATACAAGTGCATCCGCACCCTTCTCTTGATGTTGCAGAAGAGCGTTTGATACCTATACTCAGTATTTTTGTAGTATCATCTGCATACTATACAAGTGCATCCGCACCCTTCTCTTGATGTTGCAGAAGAGCGTTTGATACCTATACTCAGTATTTTTGTAGTATCGTCTGCATACTATACAAGTGCATCCGCACCCTTCTCTTGATGTTGCAGAAGAGCGTTTGATACCTATACTCAGTATTTTTGTAGTATCGTCTGCATACTATACAAGTGCATCCGCACCCTTCTCTTGATGTTGCAGAAGAGCGTTTGATACCTATACTCAGTATTTTTGTAGTATCGTCTGCATACTATACAAGTGCATCCGCACCCTTCTCTTGATGTTGCAGAAGAGCGTTTGATACCTATACTCAGTATTTTTGTAGTATCGTCTGCATACTATACAAGTGCATCCGCACCCTTCTCTTGATGTTGCAGAAGAGCGTTTGATACCTATACTCAGTATTTTTGTAGTATCGTCTGCATACTATACAAGTGCATCCGCACCCTTCTCTTGATGTTGCAGAAGAGCGTTTGATACCTATACTCAGTATTTTTGTAGTATCGTCTGCATACTATACAAGTGCATCCGCACCCTTCTCTTGATGTTGCAGAAGAGCGTTTGATACCTATACTCAGTATTTTTGTAGTATCGTCTGCATACTATACAAGTGCATCCGCACCCTTCTCTTGATGTTGCAGAAGAGCGTTTGATACCTATACTCAGTATTTTTGTAGTATCATCTGCATACTATACAAGTGCATCCGCACCCTTCTCTTGATGTTGCAGAAGAGCGTTTGATACCTATACTCAGTATTTTTGTAGTATCATCTGCATACTATACAAGTGCATCCGCACCCTTCTCTTGATGTTGCAGAAGAGCGTTTGATACCTATACTCAGTATTTTTGTAGTATCGTCTGCATACTATACAAGTGCATCCGCACCCTTCTCTTGATGTTGCAGAAGAGCATTTGATATCTATACTCAGTATTTTTGTAGTATCGTCTGCATACTATACAAGTGCATCCACACCCTTCTCTTGATGTTGCAGAAGAGCGTTTGATACCTATACTCAGTATTTTTGTAGTATCGTCTGCATACTATACAAGTGCATCCGCACCCTTCTCTTGATGTTGCAGAAGAGCGTTTGATGCCTATACTCAGTATTTTTGTAGTATCATCTGCATACTATACAAGTGCATCCGCACCCTTCTCTTGATGTTGCAGAAGAGCATTTGATACCTATACTCAGTATTTTTGTAGTATCGTCTGCATACTATACAAGTGCATCCGCACCCTTCTCTTGATGTTGCAGAAGAGCGTTTGATGCCTATACTGAGTATTTTTCTAGTATTGTCTGCATAGTATACAAGTGCATCCGTGTCCTTCTCTTGATGGTGCAGAAGAGCATTTGATACCTATACTCAGTATTTTTGTAGTATCGTCTGCATACTATACAAGTGCATCCGCACCCTTCTCTTGATGTTGCAGAAGAGCGTTTGATACCTATACTCAGTATTTTTGTAGTATCGTCTGCATACTATACAAGTGCATCCGCACCCTTCTCTTGATGTTGCAGAAGAGCATTTGATACCTATACTCAGTATTTTTGTAGTATCATCTGCATACTATACAAGTGCATCCACTGCCTTCTCTTGATGTTGCAGAAGAGCGTTTGATACCTATACTCAGTATTTTTGTAGTATCGTCTGCATACTATACAAGTGCATCCGCACCCTTCTCTTGATGTTGCAGAAGAGCATTTGATACCTATACTCAGTATTTTTGTAGTATCGTCTGCATACTATACAAGTGCATCCGCACCCTTCTCTTGATGTTGCAGAAGAGCGTTTGATACCTATACTCAGTATTTTTGTAGTATCATCTGCATACTATACAAGTGCATCCGCACCCTTCTCTTGATGTTGCAGAAGAGCGTTTGATACCTATACTCAGTATTTTTGTAGTATCGTCTGCATACTATACAAGTGCATCCGCACCCTTCTCTTGATGTTGCAGAAGAGCGTTTGATACCTATACTCAGTATTTTTGTAGTATCGTCTGCATACTATACAAGTGCATCCGCACCCTTCTCTTGATGTTGCAGAAGAGCGTTTGATACCTATACTCAGTATTTTTGTAGTATCGTCTGCATACTATACAAGTGCATCCGCACCCTTCTCTTGATGTTGCAGAAGAGCGTTTGATACCTATACTCAGTATTTTTGTAGTATCGTCTGCATACTATACAAGTGCATCCGCACCCTTCTCTTGATGTTGCAGAAGAGCGTTTGATACCTATACTCAGTATTTTTGTAGTATCATCTGCATACTATACAAGTGCATCCGCACCCTTCTCTTGATGTTGCAGAAGAGCGTTTGATACCTATACTCAGTATTTTTGTAGTATCATCTGCATACTATACAAGTGCATCCGCACCCTTCTCTTGATGTTGCAGAAGAGCGTTTGATACCTATACTCAGTATTTTTGTAGTATCGTCTGCATACTATACAAGTGCATCCGCACCCTTCTCTTGATGTTGCAGAAGAGCATTTGATATCTATACTCAGTATTTTTGTAGTATCGTCTGCATACTATACAAGTGCATCCGCACCCTTCTCTTGATGTTGCAGAAGAGCGTTTGATACCTATACTCAGTATTTTTGTAGTATCGTCTGCATACTATACAAGTGCATCCGCACCCTTCTCTTGATGTTGCAGAAGAGCGTTTGATACCTATACTCAGTATTTTTGTAGTATCGTCTGCATACTATACAAGTGCATCCGCACCCTTCTCTTGATGTTGCAGAAGAGCATTTGATATCTATACTCAGTATTTTTGTAGTATCGTCTGCATACTATACAAGTGCATCCACACCCTTCTCTTGATGTTGCAGAAGAGCGTTTGATACCTATACTCAGTATTTTTGTAGTATCGTCTGCATACTATACAAGTGCATCCGCACCCTTCTCTTGATGTTGCAGAAGAGCGTTTGATACCTATACTCAGTATTTTTGTAGTATCGTCTGCATACTATACAAGTGCATCCGCACCCTTCTCTTGATGTTGCAGAAGAGCGTTTGATACCTATACTCAGTATTTTTGTAGTATCATCTGCATACTATACAAGTGCATCCGCACCCTTCTCTTGATGTTGCAGAAGAGCGTTTGATACCTATACTCAGTATTTTTGTAGTATCGTCTGCATACTATACAAGTGCATCCGCACCCTTCTCTTGATGTTGCAGAAGAGCATTTGATATCTATACTCAGTATTTTTGTAGTATCGTCTGCATACTATACAAGTGCATCCACACCCTTCTCTTGATGTTGCAGAAGAGCGTTTGATACCTATACTCAGTATTTTTGTAGTATCGTCTGCATACTATACAAGTGCATCCGCACCCTTCTCTTGATGTTGCAGAAGAGCGTTTGATACCTATACTCAGTATTTTTGTAGTATCGTCTGCATACTATACAAGTGCATCCGCACCCTTCTCTTGATGTTGCAGAAGAGCGTTTGATACCTATACTCAGTATTTTTGTAGTATCGTCTGCATACTATACAAGTGCATCCGCACCCTTCTCTTGATGTTGCAGAAGAGCGTTTGATACCTATACTCAGTATTTTTGTAGTATCGTCTGCATACTATACAAGTGCATCCGCACCCTTCTCTTGATGTTGCAGAAGAGCGTTTGATACCTATACTCAGTATTTTTGTAGTATCGTCTGCATACTATACAAGTGCATCCGCACCCTTCTCTTGATGTTGCAGAAGAGCGTTTGATACCTATACTCAGTATTTTTGTAGTATCATCTGCATACTATACAAGTGCATCCGCACCCTTCTCTTGATGTTGCAGAAGAGCGTTTGATACCTATACTCAGTATTTTTGTAGTATCATCTGCATACTATACAAGTGCATCCGCACCCTTCTCTTGATGTTGCAGAAGAGCGTTTGATACCTATACTCAGTATTTTTGTAGTATCGTCTGCATACTATACAAGTGCATCCGCACCCTTCTCTTGATGTTGCAGAAGAGCATTTGATATCTATACTCAGTATTTTTGTAGTATCGTCTGCATACTATACAAGTGCATCCACACCCTTCTCTTGATGTTGCAGAAGAGCGTTTGATACCTATACTCAGTATTTTTGTAGTATCGTCTGCATACTATACAAGTGCATCCGCACCCTTCTCTTGATGTTGCAGAAGAGCGTTTGATACCTATACTCAGTATTTTTGTAGTATCGTCTGCATACTATACAAGTGCATCCGCACCCTTCTCTTGATGTTGCAGAAGAGCGTTTGATACCTATACTCAGTATTTTTGTAGTATCGTCTGCATACTATACAAGTGCATCCGCACCCTTCTCTTGATGTTGCAGAAGAGCGTTTGATACCTATACTCAGTATTTTTGTAGTATCGTCTGCATACTATACAAGTGCATCCGCACCCTTCTCTTGATGTTGCAGAAGAGTGTTTGATACCTATACTCAGTATTTTTGTAGTATCATCTGCATACTATACAAGTGCATCCGCACCCTTCTCTTGATGTTGCAGAAGAGCGTTTGATACCTATACTCAGTATTTTTGTAGTATCATCTGCATACTATACAAGTGCATCCGCACCCTTCTCTTGATGTTGCAGAAGAGCATTTGATACCTATACTCAGTATTTTTGTAGTATCATCTGCATACTATACAAGTGCATCCGCACCCTTCTCTTGATGTTGCAGAAGAGCGTTTGATGCCTATACTCAGTATTTTTGTAGTATCGTCTGCATACTATACAAGTGCATCCGCACCCTTCTCTTGATGTTGCAGAAGAGCATTTGATACCTATACTCAGTATTTTTGTAGTATCGTCTGCATACTATACAAGTGCATCCGCACCCTTCTCTTGATGTTGCAGAAGAGTGTTTGATACCTATACTCAGTATTTTTGTAGTATCGTCTGCATACTATACAAGTGCATCCGCACCCTTCTCTTGATGTTGCAGAAGAGCGTTTGATACCTATACTCAGTATTTTTGTAGTATCGTCTGCATACTATACAAGTGCATCCGCACCCTTCTCTTGATGTTGCAGAAGAGCGTTTGATACCTATACTCAGTATTTTTGTAGTATCGTCTGCATACTATACAAGTGCATCCGCACCCTTCTCTTGATGTTGCAGAAGAGCGTTTGATACCTATACTCAGTATTTTTGTAGTATCGTCTGCATACTATACAAGTGCATCCGCACCCTTCTCTTGATGTTGCAGAAGAGCGTTTGATACCTATACTCAGTATTTTTGTAGTATCATCTGCATACTATACAAGTGCATCCGCACCCTTCTCTTGATGTTGCAGAAGAGCGTTTGATACCTATACTCAGTATTTTTGTAGTATCGTCTGCATACTATACAAGTGCATCCGCACCCTTCTCTTGATGTTGCAGAAGAGCGTTTGATACCTATACTCAGTATTTTTGTAGTATCATCTGCATACTATACAAGTGCATCCGCACCCTTCTCTTGATGTTGCAGAAGAGCATTTGATACCTATACTCAGTATTTTTGTAGTATCATCTGCATACTATACAAGTGCATCCGCACCCTTCTCTTGATGTTGCAGAAGAGCATTTGATATCTATACTCAGTATTTTTGTAGTATCGTCTGCATACTATACAAGTGCATCCGCACCCTTCTCTTGATGTTGCAGAAGAGCGTTTGATACCTATACTCAGTATTTTTGTAGTATCATCTGCATACTATACAAGTGCATCCGCACCCTTCTCTTGATGTTGCAGAAGAGCGTTTGATACCTATACTCAGTATTTTTGTAGTATCGTCTGCATACTATACAAGTGCATCCGCACCCTTCTCTTGATGTTGCAGAAGAGCGTTTGATACCTATACTCAGTATTTTTGTAGTATCGTCTGCATACTATACAAGTGCATCCGCACCCTTCTCTTGATGTTGCAGAAGAGCGTTTGATACCTATACTCAGTATTTTTGTAGTATCGTCTGCATACTATACAAGTGCATCCGCACCCTTCTCTTGATGTTGCAGAAGAGCGTTTGATACCTATACTCAGTATTTTTGTAGTATCGTCTGCATACTATACAAGTGCATCCGCACCCTTCTCTTGATGTTGCAGAAGAGCGTTTGATACCTATACTCAGTATTTTTGTAGTATCGTCTGCATACTATACAAGTGCATCCGCACCCTTCTCTTGATGTTGCAGAAGAGCGTTTGATACCTATACTCAGTATTTTTGTAGTATCATCTGCATACTATACAAGTGCATCCGCACCCTTCTCTTGATGTTGCAGAAGAGCGTTTGATACCTATACTCAGTATTTTTGTAGTATCGTCTGCATACTATACAAGTGCATCCGCACCCTTCTCTTGATGTTGCAGAAGAGCGTTTGATACCTATACTCAGTATTTTTGTAGTATCGTCTGCATACTATACAAGTGCATCCGCACCCTTCTCTTGATGTTGCAGAAGAGCGTTTGATACCTATACTCAGTATTTTTGTAGTATCGTCTGCATACTATACAAGTGCATCCGCACCCTTCTCTTGATGTTGCAGAAGAGCGTTTGATACCTATACTCAGTATTTTTGTAGTATCGTCTGCATACTATACAAGTGCATCCGCACCCTTCTCTTGATGTTGCAGAAGAGCGTTTGATACCTATACTCAGTATTTTTGTAGTATCGTCTGCATACTATACAAGTGCATCCGCACCCTTCTCTTGATGTTGCAGAAGAGCGTTTGATACCTATACTCAGTATTTTTGTAGTATCATCTGCATACTATACAAGTGCATCCGCACCCTTCTCTTGATGTTGCAGAAGAGCGTTTGATACCTATACTCAGTATTTTTGTAGTATCGTCTGCATACTATACAAGTGCATCCGCACCCTTCTCTTGATGTTGCAGAAGAGCGTTTGATACCTATACTCAGTATTTTTGTAGTATCGTCTGCATACTATACAAGTGCATCCGCACCCTTCTCTTGATGTTGCAGAAGAGCGTTTGATACCTATACTCAGTATTTTTGTAGTATCGTCTGCATACTATACAAGTGCATCCGCACCCTTCTCTTGATGTTGCAGAAGAGCGTTTGATACCTATACTCAGTATTTTTGTAGTATCATCTGCATACTATACAAGTGCATCCGCACCCTTCTCTTGATGTTGCAGAAGAGCGTTTGATACCTATACTCAGTATTTTTGTAGTATCGTCTGCATACTATACAAGTGCATCCGCACCCTTCTCTTGATGTTGCAGAAGAGCGTTTGATACCTATACTCAGTATTTTTGTAGTATCGTCTGCATACTATACAAGTGCATCCGCACCCTTCTCTTGATGTTGCAGAAGAGCATTTGATATCTATACTCAGTATTTTTGTAGTATCGTCTGCATACTATACAAGTGCATCCACACCCTTCTCTTGATGTTGCAGAAGAGCGTTTGATACCTATACTCAGTATTTTTGTAGTATCGTCTGCATACTATACAAGTGCATCCGCACCCTTCTCTTGATGTTGCAGAAGAGCGTTTGATACCTATACTCAGTATTTTTGTAGTATCGTCTGCATACTATACAAGTGCATCCGCACCCTTCTCTTGATGTTGCAGAAGAGCGTTTGATACCTATACTCAGTATTTTTGTAGTATCGTCTGCATACTATACAAGTGCATCCGCTGCCTTCTCTTGATGTTGCAGAAGAGCGTTTGATACCTATACTCAGTATTTTTGTAGTATCGTCTGCATACTATACAAGTGCATCCGCACCCTTCTCTTGATGTTGCAGAAGAGCATTTGATATCTATACTCAGTATTTTTGTAGTATCGTCTGCATACTATACAAGTGCATCCGCACCCTTCTCTTGATGTTGCAGAAGAGCGTTTGATACCTATACTCAGTATTTTTGTAGTATCGTCTGCATACTATACAAGTGCATCCGCACCCTTCTCTTGATGTTGCAGAAGAGCATTTGATACCTATACTCAGTATTTTTGTAGTATCGTCTGCATACTATACAAGTGCATCTGCACCCTTCTCTTGATGTTGCAGAAGAGCGTTTGATACCTATACTCACTATTTTTGTAGTATCGTCTGCATACTATACAAGTGCATTCGCACCCTTCTCTTGATGTTGCAGAAGAGCGTTTGATGCCTATACTCAGTATTTTTGTAGTATCATCTGCATACTATGCAAGTGCATCTGCATCATTCTCTTGATATTGCAGAAGAGCATTTCATACCTATACTCAGTATTTTTGTAGTATCGTCTGCATACTATACAAGTGCATCCGCACCCTTCTCTTGATGTTGCAGAAGAGTGGAGATGCCTATACTGAGTATTTTTCTAGTATTGTCTGCATAGTATACAAGTGCATCCGTGTCCTTCTCTTGATGGTGCAGAAGAGCATTTGATACCTATACTCAGTATTTTTGTAGTATCATCTGCATAATATACAAGTGCATCCGCACCCTTCTCTTGATGTTGCAGAAGAGTGTTTGATACCTATACTCAGTATTTTTGTAGTATCGTCTGCATACTATACAAGTGCATCCGCACCCTTCTCTTGATGTTGCAGAAGAGCGTTTGATGCCTATACTCAGTATTTTTGTAGTATCGTCTGCATACTATACAAGTGCATCCGCACCCTTCTCTTGATGTTGCAGAAGAGCGTTTGATACCTATACTCAGTATTTTTGTAGTATCGTCTGCATACTATACAAGTGCATCCGCACCCTTCTCTTGATGTTGCAGAAGAGCGTTTGATACCTATACTCAGTATTTTTGTAGTATCATCTGCATACTATACAAGTGCATCCGCACCCTTCTCTTGATGTTGCAGAAGAGCATTTGATACCTATACTCAGTATTTTTGTAGTATCGTCTGCATACTATACAAGTGCATCCGCACCCTTCTCTTGATGTTGCAGAAGAGCGTTTGATACCTATACTCAGTATTTTTGTAGTATCATCTGCATACTATACAAGTGCATCCGCACCCTTCTCTTGATGTTGCAGAAGAGCGTTTGATACCTATACTCAGTATTTTTGTAGTATCATCTGCATACTATACAAGTGCATCCGCACCCTTCTCTTGATGTTGCAGAAGAGCGTTTGATACCTATACTCAGTATTTTTGTAGTATTGTCTGCATACTATACAAGTGCATCCGCACCCTTCTCTTGATGTTGCAGAAGAGCATTTGATACCTATACTCAGTATTTTTGTAGTATCGTCTGCATACTATACAAGTGCATCCGCACCCTTCTCTTGATGTTGCAGAAGAGCATTTGATACCTATACTCAGTATTTTTGTAGTATCGTCTGCATACTATACAAGTGCATCCGCACCCTTCTCTTGATGTTGCAGAAGAGCGTTTGATACCTATACTCAGTATTTTTGTAGTATCATCTGCATACTATACAAGTGCATCCGCACCCTTCTCTTGATGTTGCAGAAGAGCGTTTGATGCCTATACTCAGTATTTTTGTAGTATCGTCTGCATACTATACAAGTGCATCCGCAGCCTTCTCTTGATGTTGCAGAAGAGCGTTTGATACCTATACTCAGTATTTTTGTAGTATCATCTGCATACTATACAAGTGCATCCGCACCCTTCTCTTGATGTTGCAGAAGAGCGTTTGATACCTATACTCAGTATTTTTGTAGTATCGTCTGCATACTATACAAGTGCATCCGCACCCTTCTCTTGATGTTGCAGAAGAGCGTTTGATACCTATACTCAGTATTTTTGTAGTATCGTCTGCATACTATACAAGTGCATCCGCACCCTTCTCTTGATGTTGCAGAAGAGCGTTTGATACCTATACTCAGTATTTTTGTAGTATCATCTGCATACTATACAAGTGCATCCGCACCCTTCTCTTGATGTTGCAGAAGAGCGTTTGATACCTATACTCAGTATTTTTGTAGTATCGTCTGCATACTATACAAGTGCATCCGCACCCTTCTCTTGATGTTGCAGAAGAGCGTTTGATACCTATACTCAGTATTTTTGTAGTATCGTCTGCATACTATACAAGTGCATCCGCACCCTTCTCTTGATGTTGCAGAAGAGCGTTTGATACCTATACTCAGTATTTTTGTAGTATCGTCTGCATACTATACAAGTGCATCCGCACCCTTCTCTTGATGTTGCAGAAGAGCGTTTGATACCTATACTCAGTATTTTTGTAGTATCGTCTGCATACTATACAAGTGCATCCGCACCCTTCTCTTGATGTTGCAGAAGAGCGTTTGATACCTATACTCAGTATTTTTGTAGTATCGTCTGCATACTATACAAGTGCATCCGCACCCTTCTCTTGATGTTGCAGAAGAGCGTTTGATACCTATACTCAGTATTTTTGTAGTATCGTCTGCATACTATACAAGTGCATCCGCACCCTTCTCTTGATGTTGCAGAAGAGCGTTTGATACCTATACTCAGTATTTTTGTAGTATCGTCTGCATACTATACAAGTGCATCCGCACCCTTCTCTTGATGTTGCAGAAGAGCGTTTGATACCTATACTCAGTATTTTTGTAGTATCGTCTGCATACTATACAAGTGCATCCGCACCCTTCTCTTGATGTTGCAGAAGAGCATTTGATATCTATACTCAGTATTTTTGTAGTATCGTCTGCATACTATACAAGTGCATCCACACCCTTCTCTTGATGTTGCAGAAGAGCGTTTGATACCTATACTCAGTATTTTTGTAGTATCGTCTGCATACTATACAAGTGCATCCGCACCCTTCTCTTGATGTTGCAGAAGAGCGTTTGATACCTATACTCAGTATTTTTGTAGTATCGTCTGCATACTATACAAGTGCATCCGCACCCTTCTCTTGATGTTGCAGAAGAGCGTTTGATACCTATACTCAGTATTTTTGTAGTATCGTCTGCATACTATACAAGTGCATCCGCACCCTTCTCTTGATGTTGCAGAAGAGCGTTTGATACCTATACTCAGTATTTTTGTAGTATCGTCTGCATACTATACAAGTGCATCCGCACCCTTCTCTTGATGTTGCAGAAGAGCGTTTGATACCTATACTCAGTATTTTTGTAGTATCGTCTGCATACTATACAAGTGCATCCGCACCCTTCTCTTGATGTTGCAGAAGAGCGTTTGATACCTATACTCAGTATTTTTGTAGTATCGTCTGCATACTATACAAGTGCATCCGCACCCTTCTCTTGATGTTGCAGAAGAGTGTTTGATACCTATACTCAGTATTTTTGTAGTATCGTCTGCATACTATACAAGTGCATCCGCACCCTTCTCTTGATGTTGCAGAAGAGCGTTTGATACCTATACTCAGTATTTTTGTAGTATCGTCTGCATACTATACAAGTGCATCTGCACCCTTCTCTTGATGTTGCAGAAGAGTGTTTGATACCTATACTCAGTATTTTTGTAGTATCGTCTGCATACTATACAAGTGCATCCGCACCCTTCTCTTGATGTTGCAGAAGAGCGTTTGATACCTATACTCAGTATTTTTGTAGTATCGTCTGCATACTATACAAGTGCATCTGCACCCTTCTCTTGATGTTGCAGAAGAGTGTTTGATACCTATACTCAGTATTTTTGTAGTATCTTCTGCATACTATACAAGTGCATCCGCACCCTTCTCTTGATGTTGCAGAAGAGCGTTTGATACCTATACTCAATATTTTTGATGCCACTTGACTTGCTGATGTTTAGTAAATCCATCAGTAATGAGTCAGAGGAAGCCCTCAGTTCCAGACACAGGTCACCTCTTAGCAATCTATAGAATACTGAGTATAGTGACAGGGCTTTCACTTGGTCCATGTAGGACATGTTGTTTTGGTCTTATATCCTTTTTGTAGGGTATCTCTGTGGGTGTTCCGGTTGTTTCATGCATCTTGACAGAGACATGCCAAAGGAAGCATTATTTTCAATGACTGGCCTAATTAGGCTGAGTAAAAGAGACAATGACATCCCTAGAGCTAGACACAATCCCTTGAGTATAAGCTGTGCTGTACTGAAGGACTTTCTTACAACAATAGGCACATGGTCAAAACTTAAGTTACTACTCATCTAACTAACCAATCTCTGAACAACTGTGTCAACTCTTCAGAACATACTGTCAGCCTGGTAGATCCCAGGGTAGATGACTTCCCAATGGATACAATAATGCATTCTTTGTTATTAAGTTTCAGTCCATTATTTTGGGATCAGTTATTTGTCTGAGACAAACCTTCCTGCAGGACGGCTATATAATTTGGGGATTCAATGACTGCTCCTAGCTTGCAGTCATTTGCAAACTTGGTCAACCAGAGACACTTGTTATTGGCTTTTACTTCAGAAAAGTAGTTGCTGGACAGGAGTGGTCCCAGTACAGAGCTCTGGGGTACTCGGTTCGATTTCATGTTGGCGTCTGTGAACAGTTTGCACTTTCTATCTCTGACTCTGTTGGCCTTTCTCAAAGTGTTAGTTATTTCTGAAAAACAAGCTCGTTCAGTAGCTACACCAAACTATAAACATGACAAAGCAGAAAATATAATAAAAATGACAAAGTAGCAGAACAAATTAAAATGGATTAACTCTTACTATTTTTTTATTTTTTCCTGCTACCTTTGTCATTTTTATTAGTTACACTGAACTGTTCTTATATATCTTATATATCTCATTTACCCACACACCAATAAACATCAACAACCTCCTCCAACCCTCTCCCCAATAGACAGCACAGCTTCTCACATATCTTCCCCCAGCTTTTCCTCTATACTCTCCCATATTACTCAAACCACAAACTGTCCTCCTCACTATCTCTGAAACCACACTTGACACCAGTACCATCAACTATGAATTAAAACACTTCCCATGGTACTCAATCCTCATTACCTATCTTGTCAAATGTGGAGACATACATCCTAACCCAGGCCCACCCTTTAATCCTAACCACAAGAGTAACCCCAAAGATTTAAACATACTTACACTGAACCTTAGAAGTATATATAATAAAATAGCCCCACTGCATGCCTGCATTTATCAAAATAAACTGGACATACTAGCCCTTGCAGAAACATGGTTACACCCCAACATAAAGGACTCAGAAATAATACCTCCAAACTTTTCAATAAGCAGAAGAGATATATTTAAAAAACGGGTGAGGGATAGCCCTTCTACATCCCTCTACACTCAGTATCACACCCTACACCAGTAATATACCGATGGTTTCAAATGCTGAGGTACTAATTTCTTTTTTGAACCTCAACGCATCAAAACTAATTTGCATAATAGTAATATATAGCCCACCAGGTCACAATATAACAGTGTTGAAAAATATTTTATTCTGCACATCCCAAACAATTAACCTGAAAACAATAATCTTAGGAGATGTAAACATTGTTTGGCAAACCATAGCTTCCAATACCCCCACAAGTAGTATAAATCTGTATGTTTTTTTCTCAGCTTCTCAATACTCCAACAAGATACAGCAAAGATCTTAGCTGCCAGTCCACCCTTGACTGGATTCTAGTATACCACCCTGCCATTTACCCCCTCTTTCGGTACACTTCCTAGCTCCCTTAGCAATCATCTGCTAGCTTACTCCCTTAGAACAAACTCCCAACAACTAAGAGTACACACTATAAAATCAGTTAGGAACTCAATTTTTGTCAGCATAAATTCAATAATCTCCTACAGGAAACAGGCTGGACACCCCTTAATGATGCTGTACTGTACTTTAATAACACCTTCCTTCACATACTTAATACCCCAGCTCCCAAACTACCCCTTAATGATGCTGTGCTATACTTTAATAACTCCTCCCTTCACATCCTTAATACCCCAGCTCCCAAACTACCCCTTAATGATGCTGTGCTATACTTTAATAACACCTCCCTTCACATCCTTAATATCCCAGCTCCCAAACTACCCCTTAATGATGCTGTACTGTACTTTAATAACACCTCCCTTCACATCCTTAATACCCCAGCTCCCAAACTACCCCTTAATGGTGCTGTACTATACTTTAATAACGCCTTCCTTCACATCCTTAATACCCCAGCTCCCAAACTACCCCTTAATGATGCTGTACTGTACTTTAATAACACCTTCTTTCACATACTTAATACCCTAGCTCCCAAACTACCCCTTAATGATGCTGTACTGTACTTTAATAACACCATCCTTCACATACTTAATACCCTAGCTCCCAAACTACCCCTTAATGATGCTGTACTGTACTTTAATAACACCATCCTTCACATACTTAATACCCCAACTCCCAAACTACCCCTTAATGATGCTGCACTATACTTTAATAACACCATCCTTCACATACTTAATACCCTAGCTCCCAAACTACCCCTTAATGATGCTGTACTGTACTTTAATAACACCATCCTTCACATACTTAATACCCTAGCTCCCAAACTACCCCTTAATGATGCTGTACTGTACTTTAATAACACCTTCTTTCACATACTTAATACCCCAGCTCCCAAACTACCCCTTAATGGTGCTGTACTATACTTTAATAACGCCTTCCTTCACATCCTTAATACCCTAGCTCCCAAACTACCCCTTAATGATGCTGTACTGTACTTTAATAACACCATCCTTCACATACTTAATACCCTAGCTCCCAAACTACCCCTTAATGATGCTGTACTGTACTTTAATAACACCTTCTTTCACATACTTAATACCCTAGCTCCCAAACTACCCCTTAATGATGCTGTACTGTACTTTAATAACACCATCCTTCACATACTTAATACCCCAGCTCCCATTCGTATGAAAAGAATCAAAAATAACTCGGCACCATGGCTCTAAGGAATGTAAACACCTGACGAAGCAAAGGGACCGAGCCGGGTCAATCTGGGAACAAAACAAAAATGAACAAAATCATGTCAATTTCAAAACACTACATAACAAAGTAACAAAACTAATCAATAGAGATAAGAAGCCATACTATTCCAAGCTTCAACCCCAGCATAAAATCAACCCCAATAAATATTGGCACTCTATATCTTCTCTAATTAACCCTGGAACAAACAGAGAGCACAACCCATCACCTGATACCCCTCCATCACAAATAGCCGACACCTTTAACAAGCACTTCATAAAATCAATATCAGACCTACTAACGAGCACCCCTTATGCTGGACCCCCACATCCTTCAGCCTTGTCAGACATCAACCCTAGACCATCAACTACTTCTAACCCTGTCATTAATAACCCTCCTGCTCAACAAAGTGTCTTACAAACCCCATTCTCATTTCTGCCCATACCCACTGACACCATTAAGAAACTACTACCAAAACTAAAGCCCTGCTCCACCTCAGCTGATAATCTTCCACCACACTACCTCAAACTGGCTGTTAATTCAATTACCTACCCAATCAGTATCCTTGTTAAATAGGTCTTTATCTGAATCAGAAGTACCTACCATATGGAAACAATCTCACATCACCCACATCCACAAAGGATGCAACTCTTTTTTCTAATTTCCATCCTATATCCATCTTGTCACCCATATCCAAAATTCTCAACAGAAGTATCCATCAGCAGGTAATGCAATATCTATTGCAAAACAATCTTTTAATCAAAGCCCAACATGGCTTCTGACCCAGCCACAACACAGCTACAGCCCTATTATCCTTTACAGACACCATGAACAAGGCCAGAGACATGCCTCTCAACCGTAAAGAATCTCTTGGTTTTTGCTGGTTTTGAGGTCCAAATAATGGGTTGTCATGATTCCCAAGTGGCACCGCTTAATTTTGGAATTTCCCGACTTTTCTTTTTTAAATTTTGTTTGCCTTTTTTTTCTGGACATATCATTACAAGGAGGTGTGTGCAGTGACGTCAGCTTCGTGAGCAGCCTGCCAGCCTGTCAGAATTTGGCTGAGGGCTACTCTGGGTTGACAGCACTTGTGAGTGAGTTTACTTAAAGTTTGTTTATATCTATCACTCATGTCTCACATGCTGCAAGCCTGTAGGGATAGGGAATAAAGAGAGAGGGGTGGGACACACACAATACGAGACAAGTTAGAGTGAGAGAAGCCTAACCTGAGCACACTGAGCAGCTGTCTGATGATAGCAGTACGCACACAAGGGCAGACAGTGTGCTTTTTATTTTAAAGTTGCTGTTGCATACTTTTTAGTTGCCTTGCATTTATTTAGTTTAGTTAGAAGTTAGGAATTGGGACTCAGCAACCCTGCAGAGTAGCAGAACAAGTGTACTCCAATGGACCTCGGAGTCTTGGCATTGAATCCCAGTCCCAGACGGTCTTGGTCATGAAACAAATTATTTATTCTGCTGCTGCTACCCCCCCCCCCCCGGTTTCTCCTGCACCTCCAACAGGTAAATACAAATAAATATAAAGAAATTAATTGTTTTGAGTCATAGACTCTTTTATTATATGAAATGATCATTTCATTTGTGAATTGTGTGACAAGTGTTTGTACTATTGAAGCTTCATAATTAGGACATTTTCCAGTAGCTGAGCCTGTAAGCTGTCTTTAACACCTTACTAAGGCTGTAGCCGAGCCTGTAAGCTGTCTTTAACACCTTACTAAGGCTTTCTTTGAAGATTCCACATCAAGACCTAAAACAAATCTGAAGTTTTAGAATGATTTCAGGTCAGGAATGGATGGCTGAGCATTTTGTTTTGAACGATTATTATGTTGTCATTAACGGCTACCTCCCAGAAGTAATTAGGATTAATAAATTTGACAAAGTAGTGTAATCAGAGCCAAATAGCACTTTGCAAAGAGCTACTTAACATGAATGAGTGTTTTTTTTTTATTCTTGTTATTTAAACTATAGACGTGATTCTAAATACTTGCTCTTTTTAATTTCTCCAAGTCTTTTGGGTTTTTAATACCATGATGGGAATGGACCCCATTCCTAAGTCAAAGTATGATTAAAGTTCATGAAATTAGTATTGTTTCACTCTTTGATGTTAGCCAAAAGTGCTCTTCGCAGCACCACAATGTGCCCAGTAATGACTCCTTCTGCAATTCGTATGGTGTTACATGGATTGGTAGTATATCTAAATATGGTTGTAGATTTTTTTTTTATAAGACCAGTTGCTCCTACTACTATTGGATCTGCCTGGCTATCTTTCTTCCACATTGCTCTTGTTTCTGCCTGCAGATCAAGGAGACGTTGTATCTCTCTGTATGCAGGACATTGTAGTCACTGGGTGTGGCAATTTCAATGATCAAGGCTAGTTTTGTCTTCTTTTCTTGCTCTCCTATAGACACCCCCCCCCCCACGGTGATGTATGTCTCGCCTTTTAAACCCTCTTGCCTTTTTTGACCCCCTACTCCTTCGTAGGTAAAAACGTTACTCAAATACCAGTAAAATAACCCTCAGCTTTATTCAATCATTGAATGTCCACCAAACCCTTTAATGTGGGACTTGAATGCTCCCCAGTAATCAGGTTCAGTTGGGGGTGGCTGAGTTGAAATATTTTACATCACCCAGTTTATTAGTCAGAATATCTTTAGTACTAATAATCCGGCTCATGTAATAGCTACATTTTATTTAAATTGGTAACTTAAGAGGTGTGTGTGTGTGGGTCGTTGCACTTAACGACACTGAATTGTGAACTCTGCTGCATTTTATTATTTGTAATAAGAGCTGCATTGTGCTTCATTTTAAATTGCTGAACTGTGAATTGCTTATAAGTAGTGTGCATGCTGTCTGAGCTTAAGAGCCGGTTTGAGGTTAAGAGCTGCTGCATTTACTTTATTTAAGGCTGTGTATGTGTGTGTGTGTGTGTGTGTGTGTGTGTGTGTGTGTGTGTGTGTGTGTGTGTTACTCAGTCTCAGACTCAAACCCTGCATTCACTCCAGTAGTGCTCGGGAAGTTTGCACTCTGAGGCCATATTTTGGTTGTCTGTTCTTCAATTTGCATTTAAAAGTCGGTATCCCACAATCCCATTGTGGGAGGTGGCATTACATAATTACGTATGCAATGTTTATGCTAATCAGCATACAGATTTGTACCTATTTTCATGAGCCGTTGTCCAGATTTTTGATGTTTCCAGGTTGAGAGGTAAGGCCAGAGATGCAGGATACTATACAGCCTCAGTATTCCTTGATCTCGCCAAGGCCTTTGACAGAGTGTCTCACCCCTTACTATTAAATGCACTGTCTAACTTAGGCTTCTCAGATAACACAGAAAAATGGTTTCAGAGCTACCTCAAGAATTGTAAACAAGAAGTGAAATGGTCCAATGTACTCTCACCCTTTCGCCACAACCTTAATGGAGTCACTCAAGGCTCCATCCTCGGACCCCTACTCTTTAACATTTTCACAAACAACCTTAACATTGCCTCTCACCCTGGGACCCTCATTCAATATGCTGATGATTCCACCATAATCTGTACTGCTCAATCACTACCAGAACTACTTGCAAAATCTCAACAGTCCTTTACTGCAGTTGAATCCTGGCTAAGAAATGCCCAAGTCTTTCTTAATCCAAAGAAGACTAAACTAGTATTTTTTCACCCCCAAAACACCTCCCCTGTCACTGATTATTTCAACATCCTTGTATCTGACAACACTGTCATAGAAATATTGCAGGAAACCAAACTTCCAGGAGTTAGCATTGACAATAAACTTTCATTTGATCCCATATACAGCAAAATATAAAGAAAACTCATCAAAAATTGGGACTCTTATAAAGAAACAAACATTTCTTTACTGCAACAATCAAAACTACACTTGCAAAAACATTTTTATGTCCCTCCCTTCTTTACGGTGCCCCTATCTTAACTAACTTACAAACTTCTACCCTATGCAAGATGGAACAATGCTACAGCAATGTTGCAAAGTTTGCCACAAACTCTAGACATCACACACACCATTAGAACTAAACTGGCTTGAACTCTCTAACCACCTTGCCTTTATTCAGCTGTCCACCTTCACAACCTTATTTTCAAGTCTACTGCCTGCCCTGCTCTAGCCAGTCTAGTCATACCTTACACACTAAATTGATCCCTACGAACAGAAGACAAAAATCTCTTAGATATCTCAAAACCTACAAGAAAACCTGACCACTCTCTTGTATTCATACTCTGTCTCTATACTTTGGAATTCATTACCTCTAGCTATCAGTTCTATCCCTCTTCTAACCCATTTCAAAGCCTCTAAAAAATCATCTCAAAAATACATGGCTCTGCTCCTGCATAAAGCCTGCCTAATACTCAGCTCTTTCCTCTTCTTCCACACTAGCCTCATCCTCCTCTTCTGTCACCTTTCACTCCATCACGGTCTGCAAGGTCCTAAAGGTCTCCTGACTCCATGTCTGTTTCTATACCTTATCCTTAAGTTACTGCTCAGGCTGTAATGTCTCTCTATTCTTAACGCTCTCACTAACTTTCTGGCTATTATTTTACTAACTGAAACCCACATTCTATTTTCATGTACTAGAACAGTTAATGTCATACACTGCACTACCTACATGCTAGTTGTGGACACTATCTACTCATAGGCTATGTATATGGTGAGAGTGACTATCACTATCTATGTTTTAACTCTATACAATGGTCTACATGTGTAGTATATATTGTAACATCTTGTAACATAGTTTCTTTCAACTTATTTGTGTATAGTATTTCTAATGTCATTTGTATTAGGATTATACAGTATATGCGTTGTACTGTATGTGGAACTTTTCTCCCCAGACCTCTGCTGAAAATGGGTTCTGTAGACCTAGTCAGACCACTCCAGTAAACAAATGGCAAATAAATAAATAAAATAAACATACATTTACCTTTGACCTCATGGCTTGTGTTTTGACTAAAAAGGGACAATTCACTTATGTGTGCTTAGAAATGTGCACAAATGCATTTTGTCCAGATATTAGTGTAGCATGACATAGATTTCTAAATCAAATTAAAGATAAAACTCTTAAATATTCTTATGTAACTCTTTATTGCCATATTAAAGCAGGCCAGTGATCTTTAAATAAAGAAGGTTATGCTGATTTCACCTGATTGTTGCCCAACTTGACATATGTGAGGACAACTCATAACATATGTTGGCAGTTACATCCTCAGTTTTAAAAACCACAAGACATTTTATCATTGCTTCAGATAACAGGAAGCAACTCATGCTGAGTTTCCTAGTCCTGCATAAGCGCTTTGAGTCATCTATGGTTTTCACACCCTATTTGCGCATTTCACTGCTTTGTCATGTCTTTATTTCTGGGTCATCGAACAAGCTGTTCTATTTTGGACTACTGAAAAGCGAGGGACTGCCAGGTGTGAAGTCAGAAGTTGTCTGTTTATTTACTGGCAAGGCATAGAGTAATATCTTTGCCTCCCTTCTTACCCTGAGGCTTTCAGTGCTTGTAAAAACATCCATACAATCTATCAATGCAGCCTTTTATTGCCTATTAGATCTGATAGTATATGGGACAGGTATGGAACCAGTTGCAGTCCTGATATCTCTCAGTATGACAGTTGGAGGCACAGATGTCACGATCTGTAGCAGATGCTTTTGCCCGTCAGCGATAATATTTTACTGTTGTAGTTTTGACCGTGTGAGTCTTAACATTCGGTGATGAGTTGTTGCAATGCATACCTCTAAAATGATATGATTTATGCTACTGCCTATGAATTGTGACCTGAGATGTTTGGCTTGCTCCTTACAGAGTTACTGACTTTCTTTTGATTTTTCTTGTAAAGACAGACCTATTCAGGGGCAAATAGATTATTAAATAAATGAAATAAGTCCATAGAAAGAGAATCACTAAGTATATGGGGTCTACACAACTGTCAACCTCCAAGATAAGAAATCTGCACAAAGCTAAAAATAACGGGGGAATCAAAGTCCAGAAATCAGAGACATATTTTAAATGTTGCTCCTATAAGCTTAAAAAGTTGTTAGAATAATATGTTTTGCATTATCATGCATTTTTTGAAGTATATGAAGTCTGAAATGTAAATCCACTAAGATCACAACTTGCAGTTTACATGTTCTGGTAGAGCCTGGGGAAACAACCACCAAGTGCTGCCTAGGGGTGGAAGGGATCCTCTGCTGACTCTAAGAGATTTACACTGTATTAGGGTCAAGGCAAGTAAGATAAGGAAATCCTGGGACAGCTGTGCTCCTGTGGGAGCATTTTCCCTATATAGCCCAACCCTGTATGAGTCCAGTAACACCCCGAGGGAGCATGTGCTATGTGTGTCACTGCTGGACTGCATCAGTTAGCTGTATGAGGGAAAAAACAGAGAAAAAGTATAATGTGGTCTTCCTCCCCATCTAGAATTTCAAACTGCTGCTATGCTTACCTAAGAAACATTTGTCTCTATGAAGACTTGTTGTAAAAAGCTAGGATTATTAGTGTGGGCTCTGAATACAACATTTTCATTAGTTGCCTAAATGTTTGCTCCATTTCATTTGCCCATTTCACCTTATGTGAGCTTAGACTGGGTGCATTTTTAGACTATTACTTGCAAAATGTTAATAGAGCAACAAGTCTTTCATCACGATGCGCTTTATGAGCAGCAAAAAGAATGCTGTGTAAAGTCTGTCACTACTGCCTGACTGTAATCGTCCATGATGCACAAGGGGCAGGGAAAATAAGGTGCTACATCAGAGAGATTCTGTCACTGTCACTGCAACAAGAAGTATTGTCAACATGTCAGGATGACCTGGCTTTTAGAGACAAGAAGAGGGAAGTGATGTATTTTGTGGCAACCTACAATTTAGAGGCCAAGTGGTTAATCAAGATGGTCCAAAAGAATTGGGACATCGTGAAATTGGACAAAGACATAGACAAAAAGATAGGGGCCTGTCCAAAAATAGTTTTTAGAAAGGACAGATCATGTAAAGAAATTATGGAAAATGGTCTGAGGGGTAAAACTGTAGTTACTGGTAGACCTTTTGGGAATTTTAAATATGGCAGATGTAAAACTTGTAAGTAAGTTTATATTAGAAACAGGACCCAAAATTAGAATTAATGCCAACACTATTTTTACAAGTGGGCATTTTAATTGTCAAACCCAGAATGTGGTATACATAGCTAAATGTGACTGTTGTCCTGCATTTTATGGAACGGAGTTTCTGCTTGGCAATATTATACACGCCCAGTTAACTTAGCCTAAGTTCTGTATTAATGTAATATCTAGGTGCCTTCCTGGTAATTACTCCTGCAATGTGTATTACTTCTGCCTAGAACGGTTGTAAGTGTAACACCATACCTTTGACTCCACAAACTATGCATGCAGATAGTTATTTAATTCTAAAAAACATGAACTCCGCTTGTAATCAGCTGTGAGCTAGGCTGGCTTGGTTACAGAAGGCAAACACATACAAGCATCTAAGCCATTTAGATGGTTATAGTGTAACAAGTTTAGAAAGCGTACATTTAATGTGGCTATTTGTAACTTGTTTAGATGAGACCTGGATAGCTAGAGTTCCCTAACTGTAACTGTTTTTTTTCCTATGCCAGTTAGGTTATCAAAGTCTAGTGTCTTTGCTTGTAGTTTCTCTTTTTTAGAAAGCTGCTGTACTCAAGCGCTAATGCCTAGATTTAGTCTGTGATTAGACTATATGGTTTATGCAAGCCTTAGCATCTGCATTTTGCCCTCCCTCCCCTAACTTAGTGCACACATTGTAACCTTCTTTAGTTACCCCTTGCCTTAGCACTATTGTTAATATTTACCATGTAAACAGACTCAAATGCTCTACCGCAACATTATTAACTGTTGCAGCATTTAGTCCTCATAGCACAGCATGTTTGGAGGATCTTAAGTATTTGTGACTCCCTGTATTACTAGCCCGTCTTTTAGTTCTCTTCTCTGTTTGTGACTGCACTATTTATCTTTTTACTGAAGTATCTCCATCTTGCTTGTTGTTGTTCTAAGCTGACAATGTATCTCATTTTACTGTTGTGCCTGCATGCAGATGTTGTAAGCTGTGCTGCTGCCCTGAATTACAGTTTAGTTGTTGGTTTCTGTCTTTGCTTTCTGTTACAACTCTCTCTCCTTTCTACAGCTTCTCCTTCAGCTTCCTTAACTTCAGCCCATAACTGAACTCAGGAATCACCCTGCTGGTCGTGAAAGAACACCGGCGGCTAGATACAAGTAAAGGAGCAGAGCGATCTTCTCCCTGAATCCCCCTGTCTTTACAGACTAAAGGACTACTGAAAGTATGTGTAAAATGTTGATAAACTGCTAGTGCAGAAGCCTTTTACATACCCCTACTAGGTGGTGAGGGTTCGCTCTGTATCTGGTGTCGCAGCATCCGATCCCTCCCAAAGTCTGACTCTACTTTCTGGCCCGTTTCAGCCTTCTCCCTGTATTACTAGCCCCTCTTTTAGTTCTCTTCTCTGTTTGTGAATGCACTATTTTTCGTTTTATTGAAGTATCTCCATTTTACCTACCCTGCATCTTGCTTGTTGTTGCCTAGAGACTTTATACTGCCGCTTGCCACTAGATGGCAGGCTTTACCTATTATTAACTCTCCTTTGGTGCAGCATCTTTCCTCCTCTCACTAGTGCTGATTTTTCCCTATATCTCCTGCTTCCCTGTTCATGTACATCTGCTCTCTGCATGTTCTGTTGTTCTTCTACTCCCTGTGTGCTTTCTCCACCCTCTGCATATTCCCTGCATTTTCTGATTGTTCCTATCCTCACTCTTAGATTTGGCAATAACAGTAATCTGGAAAATCTCTCACATTGTCCCCCTTCACAAAGGTGGGAGCTCTAATGAACACTCTATCGACTAATAGCCCTACTTTCCCCCTTAGCAAAAATTATGGAAAAATGCATGCATAATCAACTTCTCTATCATCTAACTAAAAACAACCTGCTTGCTGAGTGCCAACATGGCTTTAGGCCATTCCACAGTACTACAACCGCCCTCCTATCCTTCTCCACAGTACTACAACTGCCCTCCTGTCCTTCTCCACAGTACTACAACCGCCCTCCTATCCTTCTCCACAGTACTACAACCGCCCTCCTATCCTTCTCCACAGTACTACAACCGCCTCCTATCCTTCTCCACAGTACTACAACCGCCCTCCTATCCTTCTCCACAGTACTACAACCGCCCTCCTATCCTTCTCCACAGTACTACAACCGCCCTCCTATCCTTCTCCACAGTACTACAACCACCCTCCTATCCTTCTCCGCAGTACTACAACCGCCCTCCTATCCTTCTCCGCAGTACTACAACCGCCCTCCTATCCTTCTCCACAGTACTACAACCGCCCTCCTATCCTTCTCCACAGTACTACAACCGCCCTCCTATCCTTCTCCGCAGTACTACAACCGCCCTCCTATCCTTCTCCACAGTACTACAACCGCCCTCCTATCCTTCTCCACAGTACTACAACCGCCCTCCCATCCTTCTCTAACACCATCAACAAAAATATAAATATCAGTATTCTTATCTCTGCTCTCTTTACTGATCTTTCAAAAGCTTTTGATATGGTTAATCACCACTTGCTCTTAAATATTCTCAAATCTCTCTCTTGACACTCAGGCTATAAAATGGTTCAGTTCCTACCTCAGCAATAGGCAGCAAGCAGTGCTCTGGGAGAATCACCTATCTTCCCATCTGCCTGTCACACTAGGTGCACCTCAGGGCTGTATTTTAGGCCCTCTTCTTTTCTCAATTTTCATCAATGATATACAACTAGCAATCCCTCAGGCTACTTGCATACAATATGCAGACGACTCAACAATAATATGCTCAGCCAATTCCTCATCTGAACTGCAATTAAAAACACAGACAGTATTTAGCAAAGTAGAAACATGGTTTCTGCAACGATGCCTCCTATTGAAACCCATAAAACTAAGCTTCTACTTTTCACTGCTACCCACAAGTCCACCCACATAGATTTCACAGTTACATCTAACATACCCACAAGCCCACACAAATAGATCTCACACTTACATCTAACAATGGCACACTCATAACACCTGACTTAACCACCAAACTCTTAGGTGTTACTATTGACAACCACCTCACCTTTGATACACAAATAAACAATACAGTAAAAACAGTCAACAAAAAAATGTGTTCCCTCTACAGGATCAGACCATTCCTTACTTCACCTGCCAAATCCACTATTGCCCACTCCCACCTAATATCTACACTTCTCTATGCTTCTCCTATCTATACTAACCACAACAACATTGCCAGATTTGCCACTGGAAATCCCTTCCGAACCCATCACTGTCAGAATCTATAAGAACTAGGTTGGCTGGAACTCCAGAATCAGCTTATGTTTAACAAACTTACCATTATCCATAAGGCCCTGTACCAGCCTCATAATATTCCAACACTATCTTCCCTTGGCACTCCCTACAAAAACCTGAACACTTTACGCGCCTCTAATAAACTACTAGTTAGTAGAAGCAAATCCACAAACCCGGCTGGTGACTCTCTCTTTTCAAATACAGCTGGGAGATGCTGGAACCTTCTTCCAAGTGATGTAACATCACTTTCCTCCCTAACTATCTTCAAACAAAAGCTCAAAATCTATCTTAGAACACACTGGCCTTGTCCTTGTTGTAACCCTGACTAACCTTTACTGCAGTTGCTATACTTTCTTAGAACACACTGGCCTTGTCTTTGTTGTAACCCTGACTAACCTTTACTGCAGTTGCTATACTTTCTTAGAACACACTGGCCTTGTCCTTGTAACCCTGACTAACCTTTACTGCAGCTGCTATGCTTTCTTAGAACACACTGACCTTGTCCTTGTTGTAACCCTGACTAACCTTTACTGCAGTTGCTATACTTTCTTAGAACACACTGGCCTTGTCCATGTTGTAACCCTGACTAACCTTTACTGCAGTTGCTATGCTTTCTTAGAACACACTGGTCTTGTCCTTGTTGTAACCCTGACTAAGCTTTACTGCAGTTGCTATGCTTTCTTAGAACACACTGGCCTTGTCCTTGTTGTAACCCTGACTAACCTTTACTGCAGTTGCTATGCTTTCTTAGAACACACTGGCCTTGTTGTTGTTGTAACCCTGACTAACCTTTACTGCAGTTGCTATGCTTTCTTAGAACACACTGGCCTTGTCCTTGTTGTAACCCTGACTAACCTTTACTGCAGTTGCTATACTTTCTTAGAACACACTGGCCTTGTCCTTGTTGTAACCCTGACTAACCTTTACTGCAGTTGCTATGCTTTCTTAGAACACACTGACCTTGTCCTTGTTGTAACCCTGACTGACCTTTACTGCAGTTGCTATGCTTTCTTAGAACACAGTGGCCTTGTCCTTGTTGTAACCCTGACTGACCTTTACTGCAGTTGCTATACTTTCTTAGAACACACTGGCCTTGTCGTTGTTGTACCCCTGACTAACCTTTACTGCAGTTGCTATGCTTTCTTAGAACACACTGGCCTTGTCCTTGTTGTAACCCTGACTGACCTTTACTGCAGTTGCTATGCGTTCTTAGAACACACTGGCCTTGTCCTTGTTGTACCCCTGACTTACCTTTACTGCAGTTGCTATGCTTTCTTAGAACACACTGACCTTGTCCTTGTTGTAACCCTGACTGACCTTTACTGCAGTTGCTATGCTTTCTTAGAACACACTGGCCTTGTCCTTGTTGTTACCCTGACTAACCTTAACTGCAGTTGCCATGCTTTCTTAGAACACACTGGCCTTGTCCTTGTTGTAACCCTGACTAACCTTTACTGCAGTTGCTATACTTTCTTAGAACACACTGGCCTTGTCCTTGTTCTAACCCTGACAAACCTTTACTGCAGTTGATATGCTTTCTTAGAACACAGTGGCATTGTCCTTGTTGTAACCCTGACTAACCTTTACTGTATCTGCAATGCTTTCTTAGAACACACTGGCCTTGTCCTTGTTGTAACCCTGACTAACCTTTACTGCAGTTGGTATGCTTTCTTAGAACACACTGGCCTTGTCCTTGTTGTAACCCTGACTAACCTTTACTGCAGTTGCTATGCTTCCTTAGAACACACTGGCCTTGTCCTTGTTGTAACCCTGACTGATCTTTACTGCAGTTGCTATACTTTCTTAGAACACACCGGCCTTGTCCTTGTCGTAACCCTGACTGACCTTTACTGCAGTTGCTATGCTTTCTTAGAACACAGTGGCCTTGTCCTTGTTGTAACCCTGACTAACCTTTACTGCAGTTGCTATGCTTTCTTAGAACACACTGGCCTTGTCCTTGTTGTAACCCTGACTAACCTTTACTGCAGTTGCTATGCTTTCTTAGAACACACTGGCCTTGTCCTTGTTGTAACCCTGACTGACCTTTACTGCAGTTGCTATGCTTTCTTAGAACACACTGGCCTTGTCCTTGTTGTAACCCTGACTAACCTTTACTGCAGTTGCTATGCTTTCTTAGAACACACTGGCCTTGTCCTTGTTGTAACCCTGACTAACCTTTACTGCAGTTGCTATGCTTTCTTAGAACACACTGGCCTTGTCCTTGTTGTAACCCTGACTAACCGTTACTGCAGTTGCTATGCTATCTTAGAACACACTGGCCTTGTCCTTCTTGTAACCCTGACTGACCTTTACTGCAGTTGCTATGCTATCTTAGAACACACTGGCCTTGTCCTTGTTGTAACCCTGACTGACCTTTACTGCAGTTGCTATGCTTTCTTAGAACACACTGGCCTTGTCCTTGTTGTAACCCTGACTAACCTTTACTGCAGTTGCTATGCTTTCTTAGAACACACTGGCCTTGTCCTTGTTGTAACCCTGACTAACCTTTACTGCAGTTGCTATGCTTTCTTAGAACACACTGGCCTTGTCGTTGTTGTAACCCTGACTAACCTTTACTGCAGTTGCTATGCTTTCTTAGAACACACTGGCCTTGTCCTTTTTGTAACCCTGACTGACCTTTACTGCAGTTGCTATGCTTTCTTATAACACACTGGCCTTGTCCTTGCTGTAACCCTGACTGACCTTTACTGCAGTTGCTATGCTTTCTTAGAACACACTGGCCTTGTCCTTGTTGTAACCCTGACTAACCTTTACTGCAGTTGCTATACTTTCTTAGAACACACTGGCCTTGTCCTTGTTGTAACCCTGACTAACCTTTACTGCAGTTGCTATGCTTTCTTAGAACACACTGGCCTTGTCCTTGTTGTAACCCTGACTAACCTTTACTGCAGTTGCTATGCTTTCTTAGAACACACTGGCCTTGTCCTTTTTGTAACCCTGACTGACCTTTACTGCAGTTGCTATGCTTTCTTATAACACACTGGCCTTGTCCTTGCTGTAACCCTGACTGACCTTTACTGCAGTTGCTATGCTTTCTTAGAACACACTGGCCTTGTCCTTGTTGTAACCCTGACTAACCTTTACTGCAGTTGCTATACTTTCTTAGAACACACTGGCCTTGTCCTTGTTGTAACCCTGACTAACCTTTACTGCAGTTGCTATACTTTCTTAGAACACACTGGCCTTGTTGTTGTTGTAACCCTGACTGACCTTTACTGCAGTTGCTATGGTTTCTTAGAACACATTGGCCTTGTCATTGTTGTAACCCTGAATAACCTTTACTGCAGTTGCTATGCTTTCTTAGAACACACTGGCCTTGTCGTTGTTGTAACCCTGACTGACCTTTACTGCAGTTGCTATGCTTTCTTAGAACACACTGGCCTTGTCCTTGTTGTAACCCTGACTAACCTTTACTGCAGTTGCTATGCTTTCTTAGAACACACTGGCCTTGTCGTTGTTGTAACCCTGACTAACCTTTACTGCAGTTGCTATGCCTTCTTAGAACACAGTGGCCTTGTCCTTGTTGTAACCCTGACTATCCTTTACTGCAGTTGCTATGCTTTCTTAGAACACACTGGCCTTGTCCTTGTTGTAACCCTGACTAACCTTTACTGCAGTTGCTATGCTTTCTTAGAGCACACTGGCCTTGTCCTTGTTGTAACCCTGACTAACCTTTACTGCAGTTGCTATGCTTTCTTAGAACACACTGGCCTTGTCCTTGTTGTAACCCTGACTAACCTTTACTGCAGTTGCTATGCTTTCTTAGAACACACTGGCCTTGTCCTTGTTGTAACCCTGACTAACCTTTACTGCAGTTGCTATGCTTTCTTAGAACACACTGGCCTTGTCCTTGTTGTAACCCTGACTAACCTTTACTGCAGTTGCTATGCTTTCTTAGAATATACTGGCCTTGTCCTTGTTGTAACCCTGAACCTTTACTGTAACTGCCATGCTCTCTCTCTTTTCTTCTTCTTCTTCCGTTCTACCTCTCACTCCTTCATAGTTTCATAGTTTCATAGCTTAGTACTAGGCTATCTGCCCTGAGGCATTTGCAAGCCTAGCCCTAGAGATGTGGCTTTCGCCACCCCATGTAGTGGTACTAAGGTGTATAGAATAAATTTAGAATACTGTGCCTTTGTCTAGTAGTGACACATTGAAGACCCCTTTACTTATTAAAATTAGTTTACTGTGCCTCTGTTTAGTAGCGATACAGGGGTTACGCCCGGGGTAAACCTACGATCTCCCATCCACTCGTCAAGATTTCTCTTGAAGAGAGTCAGTGAGGGACTCTGCCTAACATGGACTGGGATTTTGTTCCAGAGTATGGGAAGCCTCTGAGTTATGAACCTGTCCCTCCAGCATGTTCTATTCATGTTTGTACTGAGGTTTAAATCTTTGGCTCAGGTGGTTCTTATGGATTTTGATTTTTTTGAGGTGGAGCATGTACAGCAATTCCTGGTTGGACATGGCCTTGTATGTCAGACACAGATCACCTCTGAGCAGGCGGTATGCTACTGAATAGAGCTGGAGTTTCTTTAGCCTGGCAGCATATGACATATGTTGGAAACCCTTGATCCTGTTGGTGAGGTACTTCTGGGGTCTCTCCAGCTGTTGTAAGTGCCGGGTGAGGTACATACCAAATGGGTCATTGTACTCAATCATGGGCCTGATAAGGGAGGAGTACAGGGACACTATGACCTCCTTTGATCTGGATGTGAACCCCTTCATGATAAGGTGGGCAAGGTAGAAAGTCTTTCTAACCACTTTGGCAATGTGGGTGTCAAATGAGAGGTCACTATCAACTTGGGTTCCCAGGTCTCTGATTACTTTTTCTGTACTCATTGGGTTACTGTCTATGTGATAATTTGTGGGTATTTTGTTTTTCCCAAAGGGGATGACTATACATTTTTTGGCATTCAGTTTAAGACCGTGATTCCGGCACCAATTGTCCATTTCGGTGAGGCCTTTCTGTAGGATGTATGTGTCAGCTGGTGTATCGACTATGGCGCCTAGTTTGCAGTCATCTGCGAACTTTGTCAGCCGCAACCCTCCCATGTTTGCTCTCACATTTGAGAAGTAAATGCCGAACAACAGGGGTCCCAGGACAGAGCCCTGTGGGACACCACTTGTGACTGGCTTTGAGTCTGACATGGCTCCCACAATCTTGACTTTATGGGTTCTGTTCTTTAGCCAGTTTGCAACCCATCTTGTGACATATGGATTTACTTTTAAGCTGTTTAGCTTTTCTATGATCCCCGAGTGGCGTATTGTGTCGAAGGCTTTAGCAAAGTCCAGATAGGCTGTGTGGACTGCCTTGCCCTCATCAATGGCTCTAGTGACTGTTTCGAAAAAGTCAAACAGGTTCAAAAAGCAGGATCTGCCTTTTACAAAGCCGAACTGGGTGGGATCAAGTGTCTGTAGGTCCCCAATGTCGTTGTTTATGAGTTCCATAACAATTCTTTCCATAGCTTTGCAAACCAGGCTGGTCAAGCTTATGGGGCGGTAGTTCCCAGGGTCTGTAATGGAGCCTCCCTTATGGAGTGGTACCACTGTTGCTGTATGCCAGTGTTCAGGTACATATCCTGTAGTAAGGCTAAGGTTAAATAACATTTTTATATGCGGGTTTAGCTCCTCTTGGAGTTCACGTATCACGCAGGGGATACCATCAGGTCCCATAGATGCTGTGTTTTTGCTTTGTTGAGGCGGTTCTCACCTGGACATCAGAGATGACAGGGAGGTTACATTCAGCTGGGATGAGTATTTCTTCTTTTGTAGGTGAGGGAGGGGAGAAATTTGCACTGAACCTGTCTGCCAGAATGTTGGCAATATCTGTGGGTTCGGTAAATTTTTTGTCATTGTGTACTAACTCTGAGCATATCTGAATGTTTCCGCCCAGGTTTCTAACATAACTGAAGAATGCCTTGTGGTTATCTTTAGTGTCCTTGGCGATTTTTCTCTCAAAGTTGGCCTTGGATATTTTTATGAGAGAGCGTAGCTTTCTACTAGTGCTGATCAGAGATGCCTTCCCTTTATGGGATTTTGCTCTGTCTTGCAGTAGCTTCCTTCTTTTGTTATACAATTTGTTTATGGCTGGGGTCCACCAGACAGGACACTTTCCTTTGGTGTAGAGGGTCTTGGATTTATTTATGATTGCACGATCCATGCATTCTTGGAGATGTCCGTAGAAAGCATTTGTGTAGGATTCAGCATTGTGGGATGTGGTTTCCATTGGCCCTGAGGGCTTAAATGATACCATCTCAGTCTTGAGAAGTGTAAAGTCGGCTTTTGAGAAGTTTCTCACTGTAGTCTTTTGTGCTGGGGGTGGAGGTGGTAAATGTATATCCAGGGTGATTAGTTTGTGGTCAGATCTCACCAGTGAGGCAATAATTCGGTGTGGAGCATTTTGTCCCCATGTTTGTGATGATCAGGTCTAGTATATTATCCCCCTTGTGGGAGAGGTGACTAGCTGTTCCATTGCATTTGAGTTTATGAATTCCAGGAACCTTTGGGCTAGGGTGTTAGGGCTAGAATAGTGCACCCAGTCTATGTTAGGGTAGTTGAAGTCTCCCAATATGATGGTATTTGGTGAGACATTCATATCTTCCAATGTCTTCAGGAAGGCTGAGTGGGGTTTTTGAGATTGGGAGGTTGGTCTGTAACATGCAACCAGTTGTATAGCAGTTTTGCCTATGGTTAGCTGCACTTGAATGGTCTCCGATGCTTCATGAGTTTCCACTAACCTAGAAGTGTGGGTATCCTTGATGAATATGGACACTCCCCCTCCGTTTGTGGTTCGGCCCGGGTTTTGGGGCCGAAAAGCATGATACGTGGTAAAGCCTGGTAGCGCTGGGGTGCTCTCAGGAGCCTTGAACCAGGTCTCGGTTACAGCGCAGACATCGATGTTCTTCATACTGAGGAGTGCTTCGAGAGCCTGCATCTTGAGATTTAGACTTCTGGCGTTGAGCAGCATTACCCTTCATTTTTTTCCATTTTTGTTTTCTAAGGAGGTGGGTTTGTCTTTTGAGCCTTGCCTAAAAAAGGCACTATGGGGGTGGCAAGAGCCTTAGCCAATATCCGGAAGCCCAGTGGTGACAGATGCAAGCCGCCTTGCAAGCAGCGTGGCTTGTCCAGCATGTCATCCCAAGCAGACAGACATTGGATCCCCCTAGAATGACACCAGTAATTGAGCCAATTATTAAAGCTGATCATCTTGTCTTTGTATTGTGGCATCATTCTTGGTGAGGGCAGGATGCTGCTCAGCGTCAGGGTCATACCAGCCTGGGCTACATAATCAGAGAGCTCCTCAATGTCTCTTTTCATGTAGTCAGGAGTGCGTCTCAGGTCATTCACGGCATGGACAATGACGGAGTCATATTTGTGCGTGCTTTTGAGTGACCTGAGTGCATGTGTTATATGGCGGATCCTAGCCCCGATAGGCAGCTTACCATTACCCTCTCCTTGCTCAGCCTGGTAAGTGGGACGTCAGTGTGTCTGACTATAGAGTCACCTATCACTAGTGTATCAGGCATAGTGTTTGGCCTTAAGGGCTGTGATTTATTGACACACCGATTTATTGAAGTATGTGTTGCATGTGTTATGTTTTGAGGTGGTGGATTTTTGTGTCTGCTTTGGGAGCCTCTGTTGTTTTGGTAAGTTTTTTAATAGAGCCTCCGAGTATGTTTTTGTGTTATTATGTGCTTGATTTGCAGTTGGGGTAGGTCTATATGTGACTGGGTTTGTTGTGTGTGTGGTTACCTTCTCCTCCTGTCTGGTCTTGCCAGTCCTGAGTTGAGAGAGTTCAGCCTCCAGTTTGGCTATATAGTTGCATCTCTCACATGTATTTGTGTTTGTTGGGAGGAGGAGAGGGTTGTCTGTGTACATGAGACAATTACAGCATTGCCTCAAGATTCCCAGATTAACCAGCTGATCAGGAGAAGATGCTAGCAATCTACCACTCGACATGCTAGAATATTATAAGAGAGTGCTGTGCCTTTAAGGGAAGTGGTTGGGGTGGTAGGTGGATGTAGTGCTACTTGAGTTTGAGGGTGCTTGCTTAGAAGAGTAGCTTAGAGAACAAGTGCTATGCTTATAATATAATGAGTAGACTGGTTATTCTAAGAGTAGAGCTTTCTAAGGGAAAATTTGAAGAGCAGACTTGGCGGAGCCAGGAAAAGTTTAACCCTGTTTAACCGGCACTGCGCTATGCGCACAATCGCGCAAAGCCGCGCTAATGCGGATTTTAAACAGGGAACTTGAAAAGAGCTAGAAATGGTCCAAAACAACCAATTACTACAGCTCTTGTGCTGAGGTCACTTCTTTCAGGGACAGATAGGCTGCTCAAGGCTCCCCACTCCCACTGGTGAGCAAAGAAACTTCCTTCTTATCCAAGTAAGGTAATGGACAACACAGGAACTACACCACAGCCCAGAATACAGCAAAGCCTGTAAACTGGTCCAAACTGAAGAAATTAGAATGTAAACTAAGTAAGCAAGATATAATGATTATTTTCTTGAAGAGTTTTAACCAAATGCTACCTTAAAACACTTTAACTTGCTCTGTAAATACAAATGATCTGAAAGAATGTGCTAACAGTGAAGTGACCAATATTATTTGTAATACTCTGATCAATATTACATGTATGTTGTTGTATATATATATATATATATATATATATATATATATATATATATATATATATATATATATATGTTTTCTAACTGTTTGGAGCTTTTCTCCCCAGGCCTCTACTGAAAAAGGATATGTATCCAGTTAGACTAGCCCGGTCAACAAATGTAAAATAAATAAATAAATAAATAAATTTTATGTAGGAAAAACGTCTAGGCATTTCAGAGAGTGAGTTAATGAACATCATTTGGATATTCAACATTTGAGGGCGGCTAACGCCTTAGCTAGTCATATTTGTGAATATCCAGAGTACAGATTTAAATTCTGTGTTATTCAGCATATTAGAGTAGACCCCCCACCAAGGTAAAATATTGGATGTGCATCTTGATATAAGTGAATTAAAATGGCAGTTAAGGTTAGATGCACACCATTTCCTGGGCATTAATGACGCCATTAGCATTACCCCAATTTTGAAATTTAAACATATTTTAGGTAGATGAAATATTTTAGGTAGATGAAACATATATACCTTAATGTGTATGGCACTTTTATTATGTGAAATTGCCAATTGTAACACCTTACAATACAATACTTATAACATTCATAATATTTTTAACATTTTTAACATTTATAATATTTTCATATTTCAATATTTATTATTTAGTTTTGCTATGTAATTGTTGAATATTAGAATAACAATTTTCATGATAGTATTTTTATGTGGTAATTTGTATTTAAGCATTTTCTCTTTAAGGGCTTATGGAATGGAAATGTGATTTTACTGGATTAAAGGTAGGATGGGTGGGTATTTAAACTGTTGCACTGAATGTGTTCAATTGTTCTGAAGACGTCCTTATGGGAGGACGAAAACTAGGTTAACATTGTACACATCTACGGACTATTTGTAATAAAGTCAGTTTGGTTACCGCTTCTCAAGTGGAATTTTGATTAGATTCTGTCACTGTCAGAGGCACAACACCTGCCTATGGTGCAGAAGGTGGGGGTTCTAGTTCCACACCAGGTCAATGGAATGCTGATACCCCAGTGGAGCGTAAGTGGGGGCTGAACGCCTGAGTATGGCAAAAGAAAAACAAGGCCCTGAGGTGACTGCAGCTCAGGTTGATACTACAGATGATAAGAGTAGGTGTTCTTTA
This sequence comes from Protopterus annectens, assembly GCF_019279795.1. Classification (NCBI taxonomy): domain Eukaryota; kingdom Metazoa; phylum Chordata; order Ceratodontiformes; family Protopteridae; genus Protopterus; species Protopterus annectens. The sequence continues at coordinate 85,543,076 of NC_056750.1, forward strand.
TTAAAATATAAAAAACAAGTGATATATGTGGTAGCCCCAAAGTCTCAAACAACCCACTAAACAAGTATAGTGGGTCCAAAAACAAAACAGTGTAAGAAACTTCTCTGTGTGGAAGATTTTCAGTCCATATATCTCTAGTTAATCACTGTATATTAATCAAATCAGATAATGGTAGTAGAAGTAGCGAACTTAAACTCGCCCTAACCCAAAAAAATAATAAAAAATATATCACTGGAATATTATACAGAATTACTAAGTATTCGGAAGTAATCCAAGCAGGGTAGACAGTCTGTTTCCAGTCAAAAATCCTTTATTAAGTACACAGTCAAGAGATCCAAGTAAAACAAAAATAACAGAGTAATAGTTTCCTCACAAGCTTTCTAAACATATATATATATATATATATATATATATATATATATATATATATATATAATAGAGTGGTTTATTGTGCTGTAAAACAAAGTGTTAAATTCACATTCCTTACCCCATTTATGTGACATTCGAGCTGGTCCTGTAATACTTAGTAGCTGTCTTAAGATTATATTAATATTATAACCCTTATGTACTTTAAATAAAATTAATAATAATGTGGTACCTCTTATTTAAGTATTAAGTCTGTGATTTTATTCAAGACAATATACTACATGGCTGGAAATATATAAATCTTAGACTATTTGGCAATCTGAAATATATATATAAATATATACATATACATTTTGCATGTAAAAATCATATTCTGTTTTCATAACCTATTGTTAACAAAGATCGTGTTTTCATCCTTCTAGACTTCTTCAGGTCTGCGTACAAGTACCTTAAAAACTATCTACAGAAATCTTATTGTATAATTAGTATTGTTATTAGACATCATTTTGAATAAATTGGAAAAAAGAACAAGAAAAAGCAAAAATGTATGATGATGGAAACAAAATATACACTTAAATTATAACTGATTTAACATGATATTTAAAACCAACTGGAAGAATAAAATAAAATAAAACTAGTCATGTAAACAATGTGGCAATTGTCTAAGTTCCGGCACAGTTTTAAGTGAACAGAGGCTTCCTAAAAGGGTTCAGCTTTAGTTGTCACATGAGCTCACATTTCTCCAGTATATTTACAAGTCTCCTTCAAAATCACGTATGTCTACGTGATCCAGGATCTGGAACTTAAAACCTGTGTGTCTTTTATGAAGAGGAAGGTGTTTGCCTAGTCATTATTTTTACATCCAGAGCGGATTTCTGCCAGATGACATGAAATCCAACACTTAAGTTTATTTATAGTCTTGCCCACATAAAATGAATCACATTCACTGCACTGTGCCCTGTTAATTACTTTTATAGGTTCATAGGTATGTACTAGGCTAATGCTCCTGGAGCCTTTACAAGCCTAGCCCATAGGGTTACCCTGGCAATGTGCCACCCAACCTTAGTTTCCAGTGTCTCTGTTGAGTAGAGCCACTGGAGTGATGCCCGGGGTGAACTTTGGATTTCCCATCCGCTCATCAAGATTTCTCTTGAAGAGGGCCAGTGAGGTGCTCTGTTTGTCATGTATGGGAAGTCTGTTCCATAACATGGGCAGTCTCTGGGTTATGAACGTGTTCCTCCAGCATGTTCTGATGATTGTGGTAATGAGGTTGAGGTCTCTGGAGCATGTGGTGCGGAGGGATTGGGATTTCTTTAGCTGTAGCATTTCTAACAGAGCTGAGTCAGACATGGCTTTATAAGTCAAGCACAGATTGCCTCTAAGTAGGTGATATGAGACAGAGAATAGCTGGAGTTTTTTGAGTCTGTCCATATAGGACAAGTGTTTAAGGCCTAGGATCTTTCAGCAGACCAACTGCCTTCTGAATTTCTACAGTTATCCTCCAGTGCTATTGCCTACCCTATTTCCATATTGATAAATAGAACTATAAGCGAAGGTCACATCCCCACCTTATGGAAAGTCTCCCATGTTATCCCGCTGCATAAAGGATGACACTCCATTGAGCTATCAAACTATCGCCCTATTGCCCTACTCTCTCCATTAGCTAAGATTATGGAGAAATGTATCCACAGGCAATTACTCCACCACTTAATTGAAAACAATTTACTTTCCAACTGTCAGCATGGTTTCAGACCCTCACACAGCACTACCACTGTCCTCCTTTCCTTTACTGATTACATTAACAAACAATGAAACCTAAATAATCTTTCTTCTGCTCTATTTATCGACCTGTCTAAAGTATTTGACATGGTAAACCATCAGATTCTCATAAACATACTAAAATCTCTGTCGTTAGACCCACTTTCCATAAAATGGTTCCAATCCTACCTTGACAAATGGCAGCAAGCAGTACTATGGCATAACACTCTATCCACCCATCTACCCATTACCATAGGCATCCCCCAGGGGTCCATACTAGGTCCTTTTCTCTTCTCCATATTTATAAATGACCTTCATCTAGCTATCCCCCAAGCCACTTGCATACAATATGCTGATGTCTCCACACTACTATGCTCAGCCACATCCGCCCAAGACCTTCACTCTCTCACCCAGAGGGTATTCAACATAGTAGAACAATGGTTCACTCAGCGTTGTCTTCTTCTGAACCCAAAGAAAACCAAACTCCTCCTCTTCACTCCTACTCAAAAGTCCTCTTCTCTTCATTTCTCTGTGAAATCCACCAGTGGTACCATAATATCTCCAGACTTTACCACTAAACTTCTAGGTGTCACCATCGAAAATAATCAGAACTTCGACTTCCATATCAACAATACTATAAAGATTGTCAGCAAAAAAAATCGTCACTCTCTATAGGACTAAACCCTTCCTTTCTCCTACTGCCCAAACTACTATACCTCACACTCATTTGACCTCCACACTCCTTTACGCTTCTCCTATTTTTACTAATCTATCCAAGACTGTCTTGAGCAAATTGGAATTGTCCTATAATAACATTGCAAGATCTGCAACAGGAAACCCATTTAGAATACACCATTGTATAAATCTAAATCAGCTAGGATGGTTAGAACTACAACACCTGATTAAATTTCACCAACTAACCATTGCCCACAACATTCTTTACAAACCCTCTAATAATCCTAGTTTATCTAGCCTCATTTCCCCCTGTAAAAATCTGTAGTCTCTACGCTCATCACATAAACTTCTTGTACACACCTCTAAATCTAATAACAGGGCTGGGGATTCTCTCTTCCCTAATACTGTAGGTACATCCTGGAATCTTCTCCCTAATGACCTCTCCTCACTCACGTCCTTATCACTCTTCAAAAACAGACTTAAACTTTACCTCAAATCATACTGGCTCTGCCCCTGTACCAAACCAGACTAGTCATCTATCTCTTTAAACTTTACCTCAAATCATACTAGCAATGCCTCTGTACCAAACCAGACTAGTCATCTATCTCTTTAAACATTACCTCAAATCATACTGGCTCTGCCCCTGTACCAAACCAGACTAGTCATCTATCTCTTTAAACTTTACCTCAAATCATACTGGCTGTGCCCCTGTACCAAACCAGACTAGCCATCTATCTCTTTAAACTTTACCTCACATCATACTGGCTATGCCCCTGTACCAAACCAGACTAGTCATCTATCTTTTTAAACTTTACCTCAAATCATACTGGCTGTGCCCCTGTACCAAACCAGACTAGCCATCTATCTCTTTAAACTTTACCTCAAATCATATTGGCTGTGCCCCTGTACCAAACCAGACTAGCCATCTATCTCTTTAAACTTTACCTCACATCATACTGGCTATGCCCCTGTACCAAAACAGACTAGTCATCTATCTCTTTAATCTTTACCTCACATCATACTGGCTATGCCCCTGTACCAAACCAGACTAGTCATCTATCTCTTTAAACTTTACCTCAAATCATACTGGCTGTGCCCCTGTACCAAACCAGACTAGTCATCTATCTCTTTAAACTTTACCTCAAATCATACTGGCTGTGCCCCTGTACCAAACCAGACTAGTCATCTATCTCTTTAAACTTTACCTCAAATCATACTGGCTATGCCCCTGTACCAAGCCAGACTAGTCATCTATCTCTTTAAACTTTACCTCAAATCATACTGGCTCTGCCCCTGTACCAAAACAGACTAGTCATTTATCTCTTTAAACTTTACCTCAAATCATACTGGCTACGCCCCTGTACCAAACCAGACTAGCCATCTATCTCTTTAAACTTTACCTCAAATCATGCTGGCTCTGCCCCTGTACCAAACCAGACTAGCCATCTATCTCTTTAAACTTTACCTCAAATCATACTGGCTCTGCCCCTGTACCAAACCAGACTAGTCATCTATCTCTTTAAACTTTACCTCAAATCATACTGGCTGTGCCCCTGCACCAAACCAGACTAGCCATCTATCTCTTTAAACTTTACCTCAAATCATACTGGCTATGCCCCTGTAACAAAACAGACTAGTCATCTATCTCTTTAAACTTTACCTCACATCATACTGGCTATGCCCCTGTACCAAACCGGACTAGTCATCTATCTTTTTAAACTTTACCTCAAATTATACTGGCTGTGCCCTTGTACCAAACCAGACTAGCCATCTATCTCTTTAAACTTTACCTCAAATCATACTGGCTATGCCCCTGTACCAAAACAGACTAGTCATCTATCTCTTTAATCTTTACCTCACATCATACTGGCTATGCCCCTGTACCAAACCAGACTAGTCATCTATCTCTTTAAACTTTACCTCAAATCATACTGGCTGTGCCCTTGTACCAAACCAGACTAGCCATCTATCTCTTTAAACTTTACCTCACATCATACTGGCTGTGCCCTTGTACCAAACCAGACTAGTCATCTATCTCTTTAAACTTTACCTCAAATCATACTGGCTATGCCCCTGTACCAAACCAGACTAATCATCTATCGCTTTAAACTTTACCTCTAATCATACTGGCTATGCCCTTGTACCAAACCAGACTAGCCATCTATCTCTTTAAACTTTACCTCAAATCATACTGGCTATGCCCCTGTACCAAACCAGACTAGCCATCTATCTCTTTAAACTTTACCTCAAATCATACTGGCTACGCCCCTGTACCAAACCAGACTAGTCATCTATCTCTTTAAACTTTACCTCAAATCCTACTGGCTGTGCCCCTGTACCAAACCAGACTAGTCATCTATCTCTTTAAACTTTACCTCAAATCATACTGGCTGTGCCCCTATACCAAACCAGACTAGTCATCTATCTCTTTAAACTTTACCTCAAATCATACTGGCTCTGCCCCTGTACCAAACCAGACTAGTCATCTATCGCTTTAAACTTTACCTCAAATCATACTGGCTCTGCCCCTGTACCAAACCAGACTAGTCATCTATCTCTTTAAACTTTACCTCAAATCATACTGGCTATGCCCCTGTACCAAACCAGACTAGTCATCTATCTCTTTAAACTTTACCTCAAATCATACTGGCTGTGCCCCTGTACCAAACCAGACTAGCCATCTATCTCTTTAAACTTTACCTCAAATCATACTGGCTATGCCCCTGTACCAAAACAGACTAGTCATCTATCTCTTTAAACTTTACCTCACATCATACTGGCTATGCTCCTGTACCAAACCAGACTAGTCATCTATCTTTTTAAACTTTACCTCAAATCATACTGGCTGTGCCCTTGTACCAAACCAGACTAGCCATCTATCTCCTTAAACTTTACCTCAAATCATACTGGCTATGCCCCTGTACCAAACCAGACTAGTCATCTATCGCTTTAAACTTTACCTCTAATCATACTGGCTATGCCCCTGTACCAAACCAGACTAGCCATCTATCTCTTTAAACTTTACCTCAAATCATACTGGCTACACCCCTGTACCAAACCAGACTAGTCATCTATCTCTTTAAACTTTACCTCAAATCATACTGGCTGTGCCCCTGTACCAAACCAGACTAGTCATCTATCTCTTTAAACTTTACCTCAAATCATACTGGCTGTGCCCCTGTACCAAACCAGACTAGTCATCTATCTCTTTAAACTTTACCTCAAATCATACTGGCTGTGCCCCTGTACCAAACCAGACTAGTCACCTATCTCTTTAAACTTTACCTCAAATCATACTGGCTATGCCCCTGTACCAAACCAGACTAGTCATCTATCGCTTTAAACTTTACCTCTAATCATACTGGCTATGCCCCTGTACCAAACCAGACTAGCCATCTATCTCTTTAAACTTTACCTCAAATCATACTGGCTACACCCCTGTACCAAACCAGACTAGTCATCTATCTCTTTAAACTTTACCTCAAATCATACTGGCTGTGCCCCTGTACCAAACCAGACTAGTCATCTATCTCTTTAAACTTTACCTCAAATCATACTGGCTGTGCCCCTGTACCAAACCAGACTAGTCATCTATCTCTTTAAACTTTACCTCAAATCATACTGGCTGTGCCCCTGTACCAAACCAGACTAGTCACCTATCTCTTTAAACTTTACCTCAAATCATACTGGCTGCGCCCCTGTACCAAACCAGACTAGTCATCTATCTCTTTAAACTTTACCTCAAATCATACTGGCTGTGCCCCTGTACCAAACCAGACTAGTCATCTATCTCTTTAAACTTTACCTCAAATCATACTGGCTGTGCCCCTGTACCAAACCAGACTAGTCACCTATCTCTTTAAACTTTACCTCAAATCATACTGGCTGTGCCCCTGTACCAAACCAGACTAGTCATCTATCTCTTTAAACTTTACCTCAAATCATACTGGCTGTGCCCCTGTACCAAACCAGACTAGTCATCTATCGCTTTAACCTTTACCTCTAATCATACTGGCTATGCCCCTGTACCAAACCAGACTAGCCATCTATCTCTTTAAACTTTATCTCAAATCATACTGGCTATGCCCCTGTACCAAACCAGACTAGCCATCTATCTCTTTAAACTTTACCTCAAATCATACTGGCTACTCCCCTGTACCAAACCAGACTAGTCATCTATCTCTTTAAACTTTACCTCAAATCATAGTGGCTGTGCCCCTGTACCAAACCAGACTAGTCATCTATCTCTTTAAACTTTACCTCAAATCATACTGGCTGTGCCCCTGTACCAAACCAGACTAGTCATCTATCTCTTTAAACTTTACCTCAAATCATACTGGCTGTGCCCCTGTACCAAACCAGACTAGTCATCTATCTCTTTAAACTTTACCTCAAATCATACTGGCTACGCCCCTGTACCAAACCAGACTAGCCATCTATCTCTTTAAACTTTACCTCAAATCATACTGGCTTCTCCCCTGTACCAAACCAGACTAGCCATCTATCTCTTTAAACTTTACCTCAAATCATGCTGGCTCTGCCCCTGTACCAAAACAGACTAGTCATCTATCTCTTTAAACTTTACCTCAAATCATACTGGCTATGCCCCTGTACCAAAACAGACTAGTCATCTATCTCTTTATACTTGACCTTGCCTATCCTGTGCTTATTATCCACTGTTACATCTTCCTTCTTACTATACTTCTCTAATGTCTCCCTATTAGGCATCATTTCACTTCTCCTTATATACCTTTTTTTCTAATAAATGCTTGTAAAATCACTTCACAACTAACTTCCTTTCTCCACTATTGTCTTTACCTGTACTTAGTCCCTGTACCTTTCTTTTTGCACTGTTTAAGACTCTTGTCCTCTTTACAAACCCAGTGCTAATCTCTATGCCTTACTGCACATATTACCATTGCTTGGCTATTTTTATTATATTTGTTTTACTATTTTTTGCTATTTTTTTCTTACAATTTTTTTTTTGATTTTGTAGTTTGTAATTTGTTATTTGTATTTGTATTTTATTCATGTCTTGGAGCTTATCTCTCTGGGCCTCTACTGAAAATGGGCATGCATCCAGTTAGTATAGCCCAGTCAACAAATGTAAAATAAAATAAAAATAAAAAAATAAATAAATAAATCCTCTTTGTGAGGTACTTTTGAGGCCTCTCCAGTTGTTGCAGGTGTGTAGTGAGGTACATGCCAAATGGAGCATTGTACTCAATGATCGGCCTAATGAGGGAAGAGTAGAGGGAGACAAGGACCTCTTTCTTCCTGGATGCAAAACCCTTAGTACTGAGAAGTGCCACATAGAAGGACTTTCTGACCACAGTGGCAATGTGGTGGTCAAAAGAGAGGTTACTGTCATCCTGTGTTCCCATATCTCTTATAACGTCTTCTGTGTTCAGTAGACTACCATCAATGTGATAATTCATGGGAACCAGGTTTTTCCCAAGGAGGATGATGACACATCTTTTGGCATTGAGCTTAAGGCCATGGTTCTGACACCAGTCGTTGGTCTCAGTGAGGCCTTTCTGTAGGATGTCAATATCACTTGGGGAGTTAATAATGGCTCCCAACTTGCAATTGTCTGTGAACTCTGTCAGCCAGAGTCCCTTCGTGTTGGACTGGACTTCTGAGAAGTAGATACCAAACAGGAGAGGACTCAGGACCGATCCCTGTGGGACTCCACTCATGACTGGTCAGCAGTCTGACTTGGAGTCAGCTACTTTCACACTGTGGGTTCTATGGGTGTGAGCCAGTTTACAGTCCACCTAGTGATATAGGGGTTGATGCCTAACTTAATGAGTTTTTCTATGATTCCTGAGTGTGGAATGGTATCAAAGTCCTTGGCCAGATCAAGGTAGGCTGTATGAACCACCTTGCCTTCATCCATAGCTCTGGTGATTGACTCAAAGAAGTCGACCAAGTTGAGCAGACATGATCTACCCTTCACAAAACCAAACTGTGTGGGATCTAGTGTTTGGAGATTCCCTATATTCTTGTTTATTAGGTCCATGATGAAGCATTCCATAGCTTTGCATATCAGACTTGTCAGGCTAATGGGGCAATAGTTCCCAGGGTCTGTAGTGGCTCCTCCTTTTGTGGAAAGGGATGACTATAGCAGTGCACCATTCGGTAGAGACAAAGCCTGAGATGAGGCTGTGATTGAACAGGGCACACAGGTGATGTGCCAGTTGACTCTGTAGTTCATGTAGAACACAGCCAGGGATATTGTCAGGTCCCATAGAAGCTGTAGTCTTGGCCTTGGACAGTGCTGTTTTAACCTGTGCAGCAGTAATACTGGGTGCCTGGCAATCTACTGGTATTATGATTGGTCCTTTGGAGGGAGGGGGGGAGTTGGCATTGAATCTGTCAGCCAGTATATTAGCAATATCTGTTGGCCTGGTATAGGCGATACCATTGAACAGTAGCTCAGAGCAAATCTGGGTATTGCCGTGGAGGTTCTTTACATAACTATAGAAGGCCTTGTGGTTGTCTTTACTATCTGCTGAAATTCTGTTTTCATAGCTAGCTTTAGAGGATTGAATGAGGGATCTCAACTTTTTGTTGAGGCTGATAAGGGAGTTTTTCCAGTCTTGGGACTTCACCTTATTCCACATCAGTTTCCTCCTTCTGTTGCAGATTTTGTTTATGGCAGGGGGCCACCAGATTGGCTTCCTTTTTTTGGAGGAGAGCATCTTGGTTCTACTGGGTATGGTGAGATCCATGCATTTGTGTACATGTTCATACAGTGTATTGGTGTATGATTTGGTGGTCTTGCAACTATTTTCCATTTGCATGGGTGCGATGAAGTTAGCCACTCTGTTCATAGGAGCCCAAAGTTAGCTTTAAAGAAGTTTTTCATATTGGTTACCTTTGCGGGGGGTGGGGAATGGGAGAGATGTGGATTTCCATGGTGATTAGTTTGTGGTTGGATCTAACCAGTGAGGAGTTGACTATTGGTGTAGAGCAATGGTTGCCCATGTTAGTAATGACCAGGTCAAGGAATTTGCTATCTCTAGTGGGAGTAAGAACGAGCTGGTCCAGAGCACTGGAATTAATGAATTCCAGGAAACGTTGGGCAAGTGTACAGGTATATGAGTAGTGTTACAGTTGCCCCCTGCACTGGTCTTAATGATTTTCTTTAAATAAGGACAATAAAAACTATCACCTTGCTGTATAAATATGCAAAATGTACAATTAGTTTCACATCTTTTAGTGCTTTTCTCATATGGTCTAGGTTTAAATTCAACAAAACCTCTAATGTTCCTGGCCTTCCTGTAAACAAATAATGGGGCTTCACCTAAGATGTTAATCAGAAAAGGGTTTCCTCTGACAATGGCCCAGTTTTCTTTAATAACATTCCTGTTTGCACTTAATTTTAAAATCGTTTTTTCTCAAAACTTGCATATTTTCTGTCTTTGACCTAGCACTCTTGTGTGGGGTCATTTACTGCACTGTTATAACTTGATATTACTTGTGAACCTCTGCTATCTCTGAAAAAACAAACAAAAAAAATCTTGCTTTTTTCCCACTTTTCTGAGATTTAAAAAAGTTCAGTTACAGGCTTGCTGTTCCTGAACTGTTTGTAAGTTTCTGTGAGGCCATTTTTGCTTGGGCTAAAGGAAAGTCTCTCTGTTGATCAGTGGCAGTGAAAAACATTGAGCAGCTCCCCTGCCCCCCATGGGAGTGGTTACTGACTTGAAACTGTAGTTTTATTGACCAGTAGGGGTCATTTCCAAAACTCCTTCATCTTCCGCTCTTAAAACCTAGTTGCCTCGTGGGTTTGGCATCTTTTCAGGCTTGTTGGCTGTTGGTGAAGCACCCACCAAGAGGAGAAAATGCTGAGAGAAGAAGGGAGCCACTTTTGAGATTTTAAGTATTTTTTCTCTGTTTATTTGCTAAGTTTTTCTGCATAGTTGCCTAGTTTGAGCATTTTCTGGCTTGTTAAACTTGATTTCTGCATTAGTAGCTGTATTTAGAGCACAACCAAAAGCTGTTTACTGAATTTCCTGTTTGCACTTAATTTTAAAATCGTTTTTCTCAAAACTTGCATATTTTCTGTCTTTGACCTAGCACTCTTGTGTGGGGTCATTTACTGCACTGTTATAACTTGATATTACTTGTGAACCTCTGCTATCTCTGAAAAAAAACAAAAAAAAATCTTGCTTTTTCCCACTTTTCTGAGATTTAAAAAAGTTCAGTTACAGGCTTGCTGTTCCTTAACTGTTTGTAAGTTTCTGTGAGGCCATTTTTGCTTGGGCTAAGGGAAAGTCTTTCTGTTGATCAGTGGCAGTGAAAAACATTGAGCAGCTCCCCTGCCCCTTGTGGGAGTGGTTACTGACTTGAAACTGTAGTTTTATTGACCAGTATGGGTCATTTCCAAAACTCCTTCATCTTCCTCTCTTAAAACCTAGTTGCCTCATGGGTTTGGCATCTTTTCAGGCTTGTTGGCTGTTGGTGAAGCACCCACCAAGAGGAGAAAATGCTGAGAGAAGAAGGAGCCACTTTTGAGATTTTAAGTATTTTTTTCTCTGTTTATTTGCTAAGTTTTTCTGCATAGTTGCCTAGTTTGAGCATTTTCTGGCTTGTTAAACTTGATTTCTGCATTAGTAGCTGTATTTAGAGCACAACCAAAAGCTGTTTACTGAATTTCCTGTTTGCACTTAATTTTAAAATCGTTTTTTCTCAAAACTTGCATATTTTCTGTCTTTGACCTAGCACTCATGTGGGGTCATTTACTGCACTGTTATAACTTGATATTACTTGTGAACCTCTGCTATCTCTGAAAAAACAAAAACAAAAAAAAAACATCTTGCTTTTTTTCCCACTTTTCTGAGATTTAAAAAAGTTCAGTTACAGGCTTGCTGTTCCTGAACTGTTTGTAAGTTTCTGTGAGGCCATTTTTGCTTGGGCTAAGGGAAAGTCTCTCTGTTGATCAGTGGCAGTGAAAAACATTGAGCAGCTCCCCTGCCCCCCCCCGTGGGAGTGGTTACTGACTTGAAACTGTAGTTTTATTGGCCGTATGGGTCAATTCCTGGCTCTTTCCAGCCCCTGCTATCAAGCACCCTTTAGCATGCTTTAGCGCGATTTAGCAGAGTTGCCACTAGAGCAGCATCGGGCAGCCAGTTTAACAAGGTTAAACTTTTTCTGGCTCCATAAAGTCTGTTCTTCATTTTTCCCTTAGAACTGCTCTACTAGTAATCTAAACAGTATATCCCTTAACTAAAAAGCACAGCACTTGTTCCTAAAAAGCTTTTTTTTTTTTTTTTCTCCAAAAAAAAAAAAAAAAAAAGCTCAGCACTTGTCTTAAAAGCATCTTCTTTTCAGGCTTAGCACTTCTGTATTATACAAAGTCCCTCACTAGCGAACCCCCAGGAGTACCCACTTCCTTACTAAGTCCTCTCTCATTCAGTTACACCCCAAACTTCTTAATTTCTCTAGCATGTCGAAGGGCCAGATGCTGGCGTCCTCTCCTGTCCAGTTGGTGAATCTGGGAATATTGAGGCAATGTTACAATTGCCTCATGTACACAGACAACCCTCTCCTCCTCCCACATAACACAAATACTTGCGAGAGATGCAGCTATTTAGCCAAACTGGAGGCTGAGCTCTCTCAACTCAGGACTGGCAAGACCAGACAGGAGGAGAAGGCAACTACACACACCACAAAACCAGTCTCACATAAAGCTATCACAACAATGAATCAAACACATAAACACACAAAGACATACTCGGAGGCTCTGAGCAAAAATTTACCTAAACAGCAGAGGCCTCCAAAGTAGACACCCAAGCAACTGCCACCTCATGACACACCACAGGCAACACATAAAACACAAAATCAGTGTGCAAAGCAGTCACAGCCCTTAAGGCCAAATACAACACCAAACATACTTGTCATAGGTGACTCCATAGTCAGACACACTGACGTCCCACTCACCAGGCTGAACAAGGAGAGGGTCACAGTAAGCTGCCTATCGGGCGCTAGAATCCGCCACATAACACAAGCACTGGGTCACTCCACAGCAAGTACAAATATGACACAGTCATTGTCCATGCTGGTGTGAACGACCTGAGACATACCTCCCTGGACTACATGAAAAGAGACATAGAGGAGCTCTCTGATTATGTAGCCCAGGCAGGTATGACCCTGACCCTGAGCAGCATCCTTCCTTCACCAAGAATGATGCCACAACATAGAGACAAGATGATCAGCTTTAACAATTGGCTTAATTTCTGGTGTCATTCAAAGGGGATCCAGTGTCTGTCTGCCTGGGATGACATGCTTGACAAGCCACGCTGCTTTGCAAGGGACGGCTTGCACCTGTCACCCCTGGGATTCCGGATATTGGCTAAGGCTCTTGCCACCCTCATAGTGCCTTTTTTAGGCAAGGCTCAAATTCTAAACCTACCACCCTAGAAAACAAAAATGGGAAGAAACTAAGGGTAATGCTGCTCAATGCCAGAAGTCTAAATCTCAAAATGCACGCACTCGAGGCCCTTCTCAGTATGGAGAACATCGATGTCTGTGCTGTGACTGAAACCTGGTTCAAGGCTTCTGAGAGCACCCTGGCACTATCAGGTTTTACCTCATATCATGTGTTCCGGCCCCAAAACCCGGACCACACCACAAAAGGAGGGGGTGTATCCATATTCATCAAGGATACCCACACCTCCAGGTTGGTGGCAATGCACGAAGCATCGGAAACCATCCAGGTGCAATTAACCATAGGCAAAACTGCTCTACAATTTGTAGCATGCTACAGGCTACCCTCTCAAACTCAGGAACCCCACACAGCCTTCCTGAAGACACTGGAGGGTATAAAAGTATCTCCAAACACCATTATATTGGGTGACTTCAACTACCCGAATATAGACTGGGAACATTACTCAAGCCCAAACTTTCTAGCCCAAAGGTTCCTGGAGTTCATAAATTCAAATGCCATGGAACAACTAGTCACCGTTCCCACAAGAGGAGAAAATATACTAGATCTCATCATCACAAACATGGGGACAAAATGCTCCACACCAGAAGTATATTCTTCATTGGTGAGATCAGATCATAAACTAATCTCACTGGATATCCACATCCTGCCCCCACCCCAAACAAAAAAGACCACAGTGAAGAACTTCTCTAAAGCAAACTTCACACTACTCAAGACTGGTGTGGTATCCTTCAAGGCCCCCAAGCCAGTGGAAACCACAACCCAAGCTGCGGAAGCCCTTACAAATGCCTTCTACGAACACCTCCAGGACTGCATGGATCAGGCAATCCCTAATAAAACCAAGACTCTTTCCACCAAGGGCAAACGTCCAGTCTGGTGGACCCCAGCCATAAACAAACTTTACAATAAGAGGAGAAAGCTGTTACATGATAGAGCAAAATCCATAAAAGAGAAGACACCTTTGATCATTATTAGTAAAAAAATACGAGCACTCATAAAATCATCCAAGGCCAACTTTGAGAGAAAAATTGCCATAGATTCAAAAGACAATCATAAGGCCTTCTTCAGCTATGTTAGAAACCTGGGTGGAAACTCCCAGATATGCTCAGAATTAGTCCAAAATGATACAAAAATCACTGAACCCACAGATATTGCCAACATACTGGCAGACAGGTTCAGTGCAAACTTCACCCCCCTCTCCTCCCCAAAAGGAGAGATAACTATCCCAGCGGAGTGCAGCCTCCCAGACATCTCCAATGCGCAGGTGAAAGCTGCTCTCTCTAAAGCTAAAAACACAGCATCAATGGGACCGGATGGTTTCCCCGGCTGTGTGTTAAACGAACTCAATGAGGAACTAAACCCGCACATAAGGCAGCTGTTTAATCTTAGCCTTACCACAGGATACGTGCCCAAGGAGTGGAGTACGGCAACTGTGATCCCACTCCACAAAGGCGGTGCCTCTACGGACCCTGGTAATTACCGCCCCATAAGCTTAACAAGCCTGGTCTGCAAAGCTATGGAGAGGATTATAATGGAACTCATAAACAAAGACATAGGGGACTTGCAGACATTGGACCTGACCCAGTTTGGCTTTGTCAAGGGCAGATCATGCCTTTTGAACTTGGTCGACTTCTTCGAAACAGTCACCAAGGCCATTGATGAGGGAAAAGCAGTCCATACAGCCTACCTTGACCTTGCAAAAGCTTTCGACACAATACCCCACTCGGGTATTATAGAGAAACTTACCAGCTTAAATGTAAACCCATATGTCACAAGATGGGTTGCAAACTGGCTAAAGGACAGAACCCACAGGGTTAGAGTAGCTGGCACCATGTCAGACTCCAAGCCGGTCACAAGTGGTGTCCCACAGGGCTCAGTCCTTAGCCCCCTGTTGTTTGGCATCTACTTCTCAGAAGTACAGGCTAACATAGGAGGACTATGGCTGACAAAGTTTGCAGATGACTGCAAACTGGGAGCCATAGTGGAAAGTACATCAAACACAGATATCCTTCAGAGGGGTCTCACGAAAACTGATAGCTGGTGCCAGAGCCATGGCCTGAAGTTAAATGCCAAAAAATGTATAGTCATACCCTTTGGGAAAAACAAGGTAACCCCAAGCTACCATATAGGTGGCAATCCACTAAGCACAGAAGAGGTTATCAGGGACCTGGGGACCCAGGTTGACAGTGGCCATTCTTTAGACACTCACATTGCTAAAGTGGTTAGAAAAACCTTCTGCATTGCCCACCTGATCATGAAGGGATTCACATCCAGATCAAGTGAGGTCATTGTTCCCCTGTACTCTTCACTTATCAGACCAATGATTGAGTACAATGCCTCATTCAGGATGTATCTCACCTGACACCTGCAGCAATTGGAGAGACCCCAAAAGTTCCTCACCAAAAGGATAAAGGGACTCCAAAATCTGTCATATGCTGCCAGACTGAAGAAACTCCAGCTCTATTCAGTCGCATACCGTCTGCTCAGAGGTGACCTGTGCCTGACATACTAGGCCATGTCCAACCAGGAATTAATGGACATGCTCCACCTCAAAAAATCCAAATCTACCAGATCCACTAGAGCAAGTGACTTAAACCTTAGCACGGATATAAATAGGACATGCTGGAGGGATAGATTTGTCACCCAGAGACTCCCTATGTTGTGGAATAAAATCCTGGTCCATGAGAGGCAGAGCACCTTGCTGGCTCTGTTCAAGAGAAATCTTGACCGGTGAATGGGAGATCGTAGGTTTACCCCAGGAATCATCTCTGTGTCACTGCTGGACAGAGGCACAACAAACTAATGGGCACAGTATTTTTTAACATAAGGGGTGGTGTAAGCCACAAAAACTCTGGGCTAGGCTTATAAATGCCTTAGGGCAGATAGCCTAGTATAAACCTATGAACCTATGAACCTATGAACATATGATACTGTTATAATCCAAAGTGTATGTCAGGATGCAGCTATTTTTACATTTGTTATTCTCTGTGGAATTACTTAACATTTTTCTACAAGGGAGGTTGAGTGAAGGTGCTTCAGTCCTTTTCAGTTCTATAATGGGTTCCAGGATGTTTTTTAATATCTGACTTTCATAGCCTCTCACTAGAAAATCATTCTCTAAGTTGTTCAGGTTTCTCAAAAATGGTTCCATCTCTGTGGTAATTCTAGCTAATCTATAGCCCTGGGACTTCACCACATTATACTTGTTTTTTGTAGGATGCAGACTTTTACTGTGTAGTAGTATATAAACTCTTGTTGGTTTTCTGAATAGATCAGTGGTGATTCTGTTATTGTTGGTGTCCTTGGGAATCTGCATATCTAAGAAAGTGGTTGAAGTATAGCTATGGGAAGAGGTAAATTTCAGGAGGGGGGTTGTTTGATTGAGGTAAGTGATAAATTCTCCAAGCTGCAAGGTGTCACCTTCCCACACAATAAAGATGTCATAAATATAACATAAATAGCATGTGATATGCTGCATGTAGTCTGTGCTGTTTAACACAAAGTCCTCCTCCCATTTGCCCAGGGCTATGTTAGCTATGCTGGGTGCCATGGCAGCCCCCATTGCTATACCAGTTTTTTGTTTGTAGTGTTTGCCATTGAAAGTAAAGAAATTGAAGTCCAGTACAAGATTAATGAGCTTGCTTAACTTTTGCAGTTGTGCCTGTGTACCCTGATTATGTTTCTTAAAAGATTCCATAGCTGCTGTTATACAGTAATTGTGAGGGAGCACTGTGTACAAGGATTCCACATCAACAGTTAATAAAATACTGTCAGCTTCCACAGTAATGTTTTCTTATTTTCTTCAAAAAATCCATTGAATCTCTTATGTATGACTTATTCTTTTCTGCTAGAGGTTTCAGCAAGTAATCAAGGTAAATGGCTGTGGCTTCAGTAAGGGAATGTCCACTTGCTACCACCGGTCTATAAGGTGGGTCTTCTCTGTTCTTGTGTGGCTTTGGTTTCCAAAAAGTAAGGGCATGGGCTCCATAAGTAATTATAAAGATTTTCAGTGATAAGTTTTTCTTCCCATAATGTGGTGAGATTAGTGTTCCATAAATCATATGCTCTTTTTAAGTCATCCATGGCAAATAACTCATAAAATTTGTTATCCTCCAGCATGTTCTCTATCTTTTGGTTGTAGCTAGTGGTATCAGTCACAAGTATACCTCCTCCCTTGTCTGCCTTCATTACACACCTGGATTTATCATTGCCTAGCTCAAGCAATGCTTTTCTTTCTCCCTGTGTTAAGTTATAAAGTTTTTACTTAGGAGGTTTTTTAAGCAGTTTCCTGATATCCATCTCACATTTCACTATGAAAGCAGCTAGTGTTTGATGTAGTGTTGGACAATAGCTGCTAGGCCTTTTTATAGTTTCATCAATCTTATTTTCAAAGTCATTACTTTTGCCATGAAACTGTTTCCTTAAGTTGAGATTCCTCACAAACATTTTAAGGTCTATCAGTACCTGAGCAACCTCACTCCTGCAGCTTGGTACAAAAGTAAATCCTTTAGACAACACACTTTTTTCATCTTTAGTCAGTGCTTTAATAGAGTGGTTCCAGATAAGTGGAACACCTGTTATTGTGGCTGTGGCTGGTTCCTCTGTCTGAAACTGGGAGCTGAGTTGTAATTGGGGTTCCAGTTGGGATTGCCCAGGTATTGTATTTTCCTCACCCTTGTCCACTGTTGGTTCTACTGTCTCCCTGGGGGTTTGTGGATAGGGTCTGAGACATCTGTAATTCCTCCTGTGCTTTCTGGAATCTAGGTGGGTTGGCGTAGTAGAATTCCTCACTGTGGTTGTGGTAGGGGGGGAACCTGGTAAGACAGACAAGCTCTAATAACAAGAATGACAAGAGAACCAACAACAGGCAAGATTTTAGTTATAACAGGGGATATAGGGGAAGGTATAACTGGGCCAGCAAACTCAACGGGATTTTCCCATGGGAGATCCTCACACAAAACCAGACAGGGGCACAATACAGGACCACCATTCCCCACTATCCCAATCCCCTCTGGCTGTCAGCACTCCTCAGAAGTCTTTGACATCACAATTGGATCAGGACAAGAACATATTCCACAGGGGCAACCAGAACAGACAGAGAGTTCTACAGGATGAATTACAGGACTACTAGGACAACCGGGACTACAGACAATCCAGCTATCAGGAACAGCCGCACCTTCACAGACACCACTTTATTCTGGAAGACCAATATTGACAGCACAGACACCAACCACCACTCCAATACCAAAGCCAGCACCAGTACCAGAACAAGAATGACGAACACCACCAGAGCCCCAGAGTTTGTGTATGTACTTAATAAAGGGTTTTTGACTGGAAACAGACTGTCTACCCTGTTTGGATTACTTTTGAATACTTAGTAATTCTGTATAATATTCCAATTATATATTTTTTATTATTTTTATTTACTTAGGAAGAGTTTAAGTTCGCTATTTCTACTACCATTATCTGATCTGATTAATATATGGTGATTAACTTGATATCTTCCACGCAGAGAAGTTTCTTACACTGTTTTTTTTCTTTATTAAAATATGCATACTTATTTACAT
This sequence comes from Protopterus annectens, assembly GCF_019279795.1. Classification (NCBI taxonomy): domain Eukaryota; kingdom Metazoa; phylum Chordata; order Ceratodontiformes; family Protopteridae; genus Protopterus; species Protopterus annectens. Next base: position 85,561,892 of record NC_056750.1, read on the forward strand.
ATTTAAAATATTTACATTATATACAATATCTACAATATACATTTTTTTCACATTTTTTTCTGACACAGCACATATTACTTTTTTGTTGCTTTCTGACCATCATTCTAACTTCTCAACCAAAATCTTATTTTTTTAACATCATAGCCAAGTCCCATTTTCACACTTTGATTCTAAATTATGCATATAATACAAAACATTTACTATCAATTTTCTTGACATAATTTCTACTTTACTTCTTGTAATACCCAAATTCTATTATATCCATATTTATATTCTTTACTTCTTTAAATCCTTCCTTAGTTCCAATCTAAAATCTTTTTCCATAATCTTTTAACTCTTTTGCATCCCAAAAATACATGCTCAGCAATTTCAGATTCACCACAGTAAAAACACATGCTATTGTTTACTTTTATAAGCCAGATTTGCCTTCACTGGTAATTTTTATATCTTGGCACTCTGTTATTTCTTCACATCACATTATTCTTGCATGTATCACACTTCTTATTTCTTATTGTAAGCCTTTCCATGGATATGTCCAAAATATATATTTTGACATCCCTTTTCCATAATATTATGTTATCTTGATAATTCTCTATTTTTTATTACAACAGACCCTTCTTTTTGAATTTAATAAATTAAACCATTCTTTTTTATATTTTATTCTTAATATCTGAGTTAGGATTGAACCATCATTATATTTTATCTATTTCATTACTTTATATAAATTCAAAGAAATGCTTAAACTATCTGATTTATCAGTCCTATTCCACCCTTCTCTTTTTGTACATATACTATCCAAATTTTAATTGGATTCAACCTAGAACTCCAAATGAAGGAAAAAAATAACATTATACACTTCCTTTTCTAAAGTCAAAAGCAAACTAAAATCCCTCTGCTAAATATGCAATTTTAGCTAACAAAATAAAGTTAATTAAGTACACTTTTTAAGAAAAGACAATCTAAATGATTTCCAAAATAAACACATATTTGTTTTCTGTATTTTTATTCCATATTGTCTCTATAATGTAGATTCTCAGCTAGAGCGTCTTCTGCATGGAGACATGCGTGAATGGGTGTACTTTCGTTGAAGGTTGTGCGTCAGGCCTGGCAAGCCGGTACATAAAAATCAACTGCCAATCATTAGCGGACCGGAGTTCCACTGTGGTGACCCCTAACCGGGAAAAGCCAAAAGACACAAACAAACATTGTCTCTATAATGTCTTGTTTTTCAAACCATTTTCCAAGAATTTTTATTTTTGTTATATTAAATTTAATTCCTTCAATCCAACTTTCAGATCCCAATCCTTGACTTTTTCTTTATTTATTGAACACCCTAATACTTAATAGTTCCTTGTAAAATATCACTTTACTCATACATACCTTATCTTTAGTAATAATAGCAACATCGTCTGTGAATGATAACTTAATTGTTATTGTGGGTTCCTATTATATAATTGAAGATGCAATCCTCTGAATGTGTCTTGATCGAACTTGAAAGCACAAAACAGCAAAATAACGAAATGGCATATAAGTGATTTCTTTCCCTGGGAAACAAATTGCTTGGCCACCTCCGTTACTTTGCCATTTTTGTCGCTGTAGTGTGATCTCTGAGTTGGTATATTTAAGTAGGGGGGTGTGGGGGGCAAAGCCTCCCATTTTATGTAATGTTTTGAAGTTTTTATTTTTATTTATTTATTTATTTATTTTTTGTGGAAAAAAATCAATGTTCTGAGTGTTCAGGATTGTAAGCTTTCACTTACATGGGGTCAATAAATCAACATTCACTTTTTTAAGCATTTGCTAATTTAATTTAGACCCATTATTGTTATGCCTTCATTCTAAGTATATCTCATCAGATTCATGCGTCTTTTTATCTGTATGGAGATCACTTCATTACTAACACAAATAATATACTACTCAAAGGACAACCTTGTCTAATCTCTTTCTCAAGCTTTATATCTTCACTAAACCACCCATTTACTAATGCTTTGACTATTTTTTTTATCTTTTATTTATATTATATTCTTCAAATATTTCCCATAATACTGAATGATGAATCAAATCAAAAGCCCTACTTAAAGCTCCTGCCATTCATTTTGCATGTACATTTCTGTGCATTATATCATCACTATTTCCCTAATTCTCAATAATAAATCCCGACCTCTTTTTTCTTTTGCACCATCAATAATAAATCCCGACCTCCTTTTTCTTTTGCACCATCAATAATAAATCCCGACCTCCTTTTTCTTTTGCACCATATGTATATCCCTTTATAGTCTTACATATTTTCTTCTCCATTATTTTTTTGTAAACTTTTCATGAAAATTTTGAAATCTGTATTGTTCAATGCTATTGGTCTCCAATTATATAATTCATGTTTGTCACCTTTTTCCCATATAAATCAAACTACACTCCTACATAATTCTGTATAAATAAATTCTTTGTCCACCCACTCATTTAATCTATTAATAAATCATTTTGAACCACTGTCATGTCCTTATACAGCCTGTATTCAATACCGTCTGGTCCTGCTGCTGAATCTAGATTCACAACTTTCTAAACCTGCTCTACTTTTTCTAACATTATTTTTTTCTAATTCTTATCTCTTTTAGACAATGGATAAACTTCCCATTTCTAACTAATTTTATCCTCTATTCTTCAAGTAATGTATTCATATATTCTTTTGTTGTTGCCAGGCCTTTTTCTTGCATTTTGTATACTTCACCCATTGAATCCTTCAATTCTCTCATAACACTAATATTCTCTTTAACAATCTTACTTAGATGCAGTGTAATTTCTTCTTTTTTTCCTTGCAAAAAGAGTCTTTACTTATACAAAATGTTCTCTTTTTTCTTATTTAATTCATGCAATTCTTGCTGCTTCATAACAAAATGTTGATCATGCCTTTCCAAACAATCAATCGCATCATTATTTACCTTGTTATATTTTATCTTATCCATATTTATTTTTTCTTTTCCCCATGTGATATAACATTTTTTATACTTCTGTTTGAAACTTAACTACCATCTTGACCAATCTTTATAGAATTCTTTCATCCATACAGGATCTTGTCATCATCTCAACTTTTCTTTTTTACTTGCATTATCCCATTTCACCTCATTTATTCATTTAATCCCTTTCCTATTTTAATGCACTCAAATTTTCCTTTTATCTCAATCCACATTGCCCTATGAACTGAAAACCCTGTCATCATGGCACCTTCTAATACAGTCGATAAAATTTCTGATATCAAAAATAGTCTATTTCAGTTTTTTTTTCTCCTCTTTTATAAGTCCATGTACTTAGATTCCATATCTTTAATTGTCCACATTTTATAATATTGCATGCTAACTTAACATCGTACACTTTCTTATTTTGTAATCTCAAGTTGCAATTAAAATCCCCTGCTACAATAATTTCCATATTGATTGCTGCATATTGATTGATATTTCTAAACATCTCTTCTTTCTCCTTTTTAGTTACATAAGCATATATATAACCAGAATTCAGAATACATGATCACTCCATCTTACATCAATGACTGTAGTTCTTCCTGTTATATCAACGGTAACATCTAGCACTTTTATTGTGTCTCTATACAAAATAAGAATTCCAGAACAAGTCTCCTTCCCAAAATTCCAAATAACATTCTTCTCCGCCATATTTCTGTTTGATATCTTTCTGTTTGCAATAAAAAATCTGACATCTTTTAAGATAATAATATCACATTCTTGTTTTTTACACCATTCCAAAATTCCTATTCTTTTTTCTTATTTTTTTTTCAAACTGTTAACATTAAGGCCCAAAATTTATATATATATATATATATATATATATATATATATATATATATATATATATATATATATATATATATACTTCAGTAGACAGAAATATCACTTACCTGAAACTCATATAACTGAGATGAAAAGGCCAACAGCATGAGCACACTGGCATCCTGGAACACTGACTTACCACTCGAGGTAAGTAAATGCTTGGCCATCCTGTTGAACTTTTCCCCTTACCCTCGCAGTACTGTGATCCCAAAGTTGGTATATTTAGTTGGGGGTGCAGCCACTCAGATTGGTGGGTTTGCTTTCATTTGATTAAATTTTTTTTCAGGATGGCCAAGCATTTACTTACCTGGAGTGGTAAGTCAGTATTCCAGGACATCGGTGTTCTCATGCTGTCAGCCTTTTCATCTCAGTTACATGAGTTTTGTGTAAGTGATATTTCAGTATACTGAAATATATATATGGATTCACTTCAGAAGCTTGAAATACTGAAATATTGAATTTCAGTATCTCAAGCCCAGAAAGTCAAATCCACAAAACCACGAAAACTCAAAAACGCGAAATTCAAAATCGCGCATACCAAAGATTTTGAATTTCATGGTACTATTGCACACATAAACACACACCATTCTCCCCACACACACACATAACCTCTCTACTACATGCTGCACCCCCCACACCCCCTCCCTACTTAAATATTCTCACTCCGAGGTCACACTACATACAAACACACACAAAACACCACCACACAAGCTACAATTCTCCTTGCATACACATCACAGCAATAAAACACACTGACACCCACCACAGCCCCTATCCAAAACCCTTAACACATACACACACACACACACACACACACACACACACACACACACACACACACACACACACACACACACACACACACACACACACACACACACACTCACTTACCTGAATACATAACAACAGCAAAAGTTCAGAAGTATGAAATTCAAAACCTCCGGTATTCGAGGTTTTGAATTTTGCACTTCTGAACTTTTGCTGTTCTCAGGATTCAACTTTCTGGGCTTGAGATACTGAAATTCAATATTTCAGTATTTCGAGTTTCTGAAGTGAATCCATATATATATATATATATATATATATATATATATATATTTTTTTTTTTTTTTTTCATCCTTTCCCTTTATGTTTTCTTTCTTAAAATCTTCTATATTCTTCCTTTTTCTTTCTCTTACCCTTTTGCCAATAGAATATTTACTTGTTTAACCATATTCCATTTAACATTGTTGTGACGATATGAGGTACTGCCAGCAATGCTAGGAGAAGTAGGGCAGTTGATGTGTGACTTGTGCCAGCACAGCTAGCTGTAATTTTTTTAAATAATTATATGTCATTTGTATAACAAACTGATTTGGACAAATGCTTGTGCTGAAAATGTATTTGTGAGGTTTGCTTGTGTTAAAATGTATCAACAGTGGACCCTGCTAGAATGAAAAGAAATGTACATGTGTTATTGTAACTGAATTAAATGTATATGTTTTAATAGAGGATACTGGAACAGAAAAGGTTAACCAGCTAAATCTGTACCAGCCTTTCCCAGGTTTGTGTGTGTGTGTGTGTGTGTGTGTGTGTGTGTGTGTGTGTGTGTGTGTGTCTGTGTAAAATCAAATATCACAGTGTGTGTGTGCCAGCTACTTGGGGCAGGGACACAAAGCACTGGTCTTACAGAGAAGGTGCTGGAGGATTTGGCTTGGACACTCCATCTGAGGACCTAACCCTATAGCTATACTAGTGAGGAGTCTTATTGGGAACCTGGATGGAGACAGATATAGAGAAATCCAGACCCTAGGTTGAGTGTGTTCCCTGTGTGGTCTTAAGGGAAATTGTGCTTGATGCACAGAGGTATGCATCTGGAAATACTGAGTGTATGCATTTATATTCCAAGTGCACGTCCCTCTTCAGTATTAGTGGTGAGAATTCAGAACCCTTGATTACTGGCCGAGCGTGGGGACATCACAGTTGTCACTATCACTTAACCCTGACACTTCTTCCTCATTATTTTCTGTATTTAAATGTTCTTTTGTTTTAATTTTTTGTGTTATTTGTTCTCTGCCCACAACATTAATGTCTTCTTTCTGCATTTCTGCTGTTTCAAACTGCTTTTCTATAACTTTACCCTTTTTGCCTTACTCCGTTATTTCCTCTATCACCCCTAATTCTACCTTATTGCCTCTCTCTTGAGATCCCCCAAAACATCCCACTTTATTACATTTATAACATTTTGGTTCACAATTTCTTGCATCATGACCTATGCCCCCACATACAAAGCACATTCTTTTCACAGAATTATTAAGTGATTTTTTTCCACACAAAAAAAAAAAAAACACATTTTGGCTGTCCTCTATATTTAACCATGCCTCTGTCATCTTGAACATTAATAATATTTGGAATATGCACAATACTGTCATTTTCTTGTTTCAAAATCACATTGCAATCCCACGCCCCCAGTCCATAAACCCCTATTATCATACACTTTTGATAAATTCAATACCTTTACATAAGTTTAATAAATTATTTTTAAAGTCTCTTTTTCAACTTCAGTTCTAAATTGAATGACACTTTCCTTCTAAGTTTCCCTATAAAGGGCTTCTAAGTTCCATGTTGACACGTTTTTTTTTTCTCGTATTCCTGTAAATCTTTCCATCATCTGGCCAGTCTCCAACATGTCACAAAATTCTCTTTATTAATATGTATAAACGCTCTTACCTTGTTTGATTTCATTCCCAATGCCATAATTAGTTCATCCAATACCTTATATCTACCTAACGTTGCACTTTCCTTATTCTCAATCCACACTTTAAACAGTCTCTTTTTCTTTAAACTTACTATTCTTCCATGCTTTAATCATTTATGCATACAGTTTTTTCCAACCTGTATCCCTTCACTCTGCTGCACTTCTTCCTTCTGTCTCCTTTCCATCAGCTCTCCCCACAACACACCCTTGCCCTTTTTCGGCTCTCATTAACCATGTCCAGCAATAAATTATCCTGAAACCCTCCCAACTGGAGGGTTGTAACAACACAATCATGTGTCGTAACGTTTGCCACAGAAAGGTTTTGCTGAAATAGATCGTCTGACTCTGGATTGAATACTTCCCTCACCTTCTACTCTCATTTAAAAGGCTCAGCTACCTGTTTTATTATTTCCCGTTTTGCCATCCATCCTTCTTAATGTCTGTTTCATCTCTAATTCTTTCTCTGATAACGTTAATGCTGTTGCTGTCTGGCTAACAGTACCAAACAGTACCAGAACCCCCCACATCATTTGCATTGTCTTTTCCGTCCTCCATGTAGTGGCACAGTGACACATATCCCTTATGCCAAAACAGTAGAGGTCCTTTATTAAAATTCACAATGTACAATATATGCATTAGATATACAAATTTCATAGCTCATTTACAATTATCTACAATTATATAAAATTAATTCACATATTATCACATTTTTAAGCTTTCAATTCCACCACTCTTTTTTCCAAAACCAACACTTGATTTTCTTCAAAATGTCTGACAGCAGCCATTTCCCATTTAGTTTTATCATCATTCTTTCATTGCAGACAATCCACACAATACAAAACAGCCTTTCATCTCATCTAGCTATACCATTTAGTTTTGTTTTCATATTATACATATTCTATCATGCCCATATTTATACATTTCACATTTTTCCATCATTTCAAACATTCTTTGTCACATATTTCTTCCCATAATTGATTTATTATTTTGCATTTCAGAAAATCATGTTTAGTCATTTCCAATTCCCCGCAATATATGCAGATTCTGTCTTTTATTGTTTCATACGTCATATTTGCTTTTACTGGAAGCCTATTTATAAACAACATTCACAAAAAATATGTACATTCCACATACTTTTTACATCTTTTATTTTTTTTCTCTAAATGCCTCCAAGGATAAATATAATAAAATCTTCCCATTATATTTCATGCTATTATTTTCTATATTTTCTATATTTTCTATATTTTTATATTTTTAAATCAACCTTCCATATTAATAGTTTCTCTTCATATAGTTTCATTTGCATACAAGTAATTCCTTTACTTCTTTTTTAACATTTAAGCTTTTCCTAAATTGCTTTATATTTTTCCTCTATAATCTTCATTAACAATGTTCCCTTTTCCTTTATTCCTGTCAATAATTTATATAAATCCTATGAGGCTATAAATACAATTCGGTTTATTAAACCCAAACCGCCATCTTTTATGTAACAAAGAATTCCTCTTAATAGGGTTCAATCTAGAACCCAGTGTAAATGTAAATAGCACATTCAATAATTATTTTTTGCATTCTAGCTTTATCATAAATACACTAGCTAGATTAGCTATCTTACCTAATATTACTGAATTAAACAAGCTTTTTTTTCCTATATGTAAGTTTAAATGTTCTGCAGAATATACAAGTGTTCCTTACATTTTCGTCAAAAGACTTCCTCAGATGTGAAATAAATTTAAAGCCAGCCAAGCCTTTATCCCAAACCATAAGTCTTAACCACCAATAAAGTCCAGTCTCCCAAAATTAAACCAATCAAAAAACATTAAAAACATTGTGTAAAAGAGTATATAAAATTCACATTGCCTAAATGGATAATCTAAAACATTTCATCTATAAAATGCACATATCCCTGTTCCAAATACATAGCACAGTATTAGAAAGATTTCAAAATATACATTGAATTCAACTTATGTATTAAGTATTAAAAAACGTTATAAAATAAAAAATCAGATTTATTAAAACAACAGAGAGCTGTTTGCTTTTACAATTCTTTGTCATAATCTAGAGGACAAAATCTGTCATTGCAGGATAAATACATTAATCATCACAGTGACATTAAAACCACTACTTATAGGATCATAGGTAGGTATTAGACTATTGGCCCTAGGGCCTATATAAGCCTAGCCAAAAAGGTATTTTTTATAAAACTGTTGTTCTTAGAGCCTGGCTGCCCTAAGCTTCAGAACTGGTGGTAAGGAAACTGCATCATTTAACCTTGGTGGTCTACTGCCATCTAAAATTATTTGCCAGTATAATTCTCGATACTCTGATTTTGTTTCCCAAATACCTCCCCTTAAATCCATAAGAATTTCTTCTATAACAAAAAACGGAAACTTAGCTCCAACACAATTTAAGGTATGTTTGTATGAAGCATTGTTCTGGTGTTTGCTCCAAATAGCATCAATATGTTCATATATTCTTTTTCTTAGCTTTCTTTCAATTTTCCAATGTAAAATGCTTTGCAGGAAACACATATTGCAATGTAGACCACTACTCTGATATGTACTGCATGCCTTACCATGATACTTTTGCCCCTAGATTACACAAATATACTTTCCACATTACTAATGGATGGACATTGTGGACACATCCCACACTTGAATGTACCTTTTCTGTTCCTACCCTGCTTACCTGTCATACCTTTATTACACTCCAATAAATCGTTGATATTTTTACCTTTCCTAAAAATACATTTCAGGGGCATATTAAAGTCTAATTTGAGGTCTGACATACTACTAAATGTCCATTTCCTTTCCATAATCTTCCTAATAACAACAGAATCCCCACATCAGTCACAAATGCACTATCGATCCTCCATCCATTCTTTCCTCAACAACATGGGAAGCCACCTCCATTTGGTCATTTGTCAAGATCCTATCACTACTACCCAAAATAGGAGCAAATTTATATTTCTGTTCCTGACCACCTTGCAACTTGCATCTGTAATCAGATCTTTAGGATAACCCCCAAATGATAAATATATTTCTTAAAACTTCACATTTCTTAAGAAACTTATTCTTGTCGGAGGTCATTCTGCTGATCCTTACAAATTGCCCCTTAATTATTTCCCGTTTTCAGTGAAAATGGGTGTGCACTAGTGAAATGGAGGATCAAGTTAGAATATGTTTTCTTCCTATACACCTTTGATTCATATTTGCCCACATCCTTGTAAATAGTTACATCTAAATAATTTATTTCACTAAACCCAATATTGTAAGTAAACCGAAAAAAAACAGTAGACTCAGTGATGTACTGGAACAATTCGAAAAACGTTTGAAATGTATCGGTCCAAAAAATACAAATATCTAAAAACACTTATACAATACCCAACAGTCTTTGTATTTGCTGTGGATAACAAACTGCTCTTCCCATATAGACAAAATCAAGTTGGCATAAATCGAAGCACACCTCTCCCCTATAGCCACTCCACTAATCTGTTGTAAGAATTCACTCTGGAAATAAATAAAAACATTTTTAAGATCAATGCAATAAGTCGTAAACATGAACTAAACTCATTTTACATTAAAAACTCTGCCTGCCTCAAAGCTTCCTTGAACCACTCGAGTCCTTGCTCATGTGGTATTGAACCAAACAGGTCAACAATATCAACAGATATAAACATAATAGCATCCCTTAATAAGTCCTGTTTGATGTTCCTCAAAAAAATCCCATGAATCTTTGAAAAATGTACTGCCCCTCATAACTGGTTTCTTAAGCTTAACATCAAGAAGCCTAGCTAAGGGAGCTGTCACTGAACCTTCTGCAGCAACTATGGGGTGCAAAGTTGTGTCACTGTTATTCTTATACACCTTCAGTATTCCGAATATAGAAGTGACTCTTGGTTTGTTGTGTAAGAATTCAAACATATCCTTGTCTGTAACCCCTTCTATTAAAACATCGTATAAGTCAACATAAATTCTTTTGTAGGCAATATTTATTTTGTGCATTGATACTCTGGAATATTTATTTTCATCCTGTAATATTTCCAGCATCTTAGTCTTGCACACAATACTGTTCATAAGGGCAATCCCCCCCCCCCCCCATTCGGTTTCATTATTCTTAAATACCTATTGTTCCTTAATTCTTCCAATAAGTCTCTTTTTACCTTAACTAAATATGAGGAGAACCTATTTTTGCATACCATATATGGTTTATATAGACTGGTAAACCTGCTTCCCTGAGTGATTCTGATGTTAGATGAAAGGTATACTTTGTCATGAAACAACTTTAGAGTTAATCTTTCATGTAAACGTCCATTTAAAATGTCTTTCGATATGGTAGCAGCTCCCTTGATGCAGTCACAAATGTTTTACAAGTTTAAAAATGAAGCTGAACACGGGGGGATTCAATAAAGCCTACACACTAAGTTTGACCGTGTGCACACATGACTGCGAAAAGTTTTAGATTCAGTAAACTCTGCATAGTGATGTTCACTCATGTGCAAACACAGAAACTTTTGTGGCATGCAATTTACAGCATAAGTAGTTGAACTGTAGGCCAATAAAGGAAATGAACACAGTGCAATGAGTAAACAAAATGTAAAGTAATGATGTAGAGTTCATGTTCGTGTTGGCCACACATGCAAACGTTTACTGAATACAGAAGTCTACATGGAAAATAGAGCAAGTAATTTTCTGTATATTTGTACAGAACAGACCCTAACATGTAACAACATACAGTTTATGACCTTCCCAGGCATGTTGGATGCTAGAAAATTATGTTAAAAATAGCAAGAGGTCCTTATTAAGTGCTGTGACATAAATGTCACTTTGCACCTCCATCCCCAAATGAACAATGTAATCGTATCTAATGTAGACAGTTAAAAGTGTAAACCCCATGAAGCATATAATCCCAAACCTGAACTCCTCCTTGACTGTACAACATCAGCTGTCTTTCAGTTTCCCTGTCTGCGCGGTTGTCATCCATGTAGATTCAGAGCTGTCAACACGGTGAAGATGCAAATGAGGTCAAAACTCATTTGAATTGCTGAATCCCAAAAATCTGTAAACATGCAGGGATGTTCACTTCAAGTAGGCACTTCCACATTGTTCGTGTTGAATGCATGGCAACAGTGAATGATGACATCAAGGGGGTGTGTCAGGTTACACTTACAGAGGTGTACATGCAGGTGTGTGGTGTACAAGTTCATGCAAGCAATGAATCATAGGATCATAGGAAGTTTCTAGGCTATTGGCCCTGAGGCCCTTATAAGCCTAGCCAAGAGTTTATCCCATGTTTAGACAAGTCAGCACCTGATGCCCCTATCCAGCAGGGACGCAGGTGGAATCCCAGGGGTGTATTTTTGGTTTCCCATCCAGTTATCCAGGTTAGGCATAAAAAAGGATAATGAGGTGCTCTGCCTGACATGGAGAGGGATAATGAGGTGCTCTGCCTGACATGGAGATGGATAACGAGGTGCTCTGCTTGACATGGAGAATGATAATGAGGTGCTCTGCCTGACATGGAGATGGATAACGAGGTGCTCTGCCTGACATGGAGATGGATAACGAGGTGCTCTGCCTGACATGGAGACGGATAATGAGGTGCTCTGCCTGACATGGAGAAGGATAATGAGGTGCTCTGCTTGACATGGAGAGGGATAATCAGGTGCTCTGCCTGACATGGAGAGGGATAATGAGGTGCTCTGCCTGACATGGAGAGGGATAATGAGGTGCTCTGCCTGACATGGAGAAGGATAATGAGGTGCTCTGCCTGACATGGAGATGGATAACAAGGTGCTCTGCCTGACATGGAGATGGATAAGGAGGTGCTCTGCCTGACATGGAGATGGATAACGAGGTGCTCTGCCTGACATGGAGATGGATAACGAGGTGCTCTGCCTGACATGGAGATGGATAACAAGGTGCTCTGCCTGACATGGAGAGGGATAATGAGGTGCTCTGCCTGACATGGAGATGGATAATGAGGTGCTCTGCCTGACATGGAGACGGATAATGAGGTGCTCTGCTTGACATGGAGAGGGAGTCTATTCCATGGATGGGGGAGTCCCTGTGACACAAATCTGTTCCACCTACAAGTCCTTTTGATGTCACAGACCAGGTTGAGGTCACACATTTGGGTTACTTGAGTGGATCCTGACTTGCGGATATGCAGCAGTCCCATCAGGGTGGGGTCTGAGATTGCCTTGTATGCCAGATAGAGGTCCCCACTGAGGAGTCTGTATCAGACTGAGTAGAGGGACAGGACCTTTAGCCACTCTGTGTAAGGTAGATGTTTGAGACCCTGGATTCATCTGGTGAGGAACTTCTGTGGTTTCTCCAGCTGCTGCAAGTGCTTTGTGAGGTACATGCTGAAAGAGGCAGACTGTACTCAATAATGGGCCTTATAATAGAAGAATACAAGAATGTTATGACCTCCTTGTCCCTGGATGAGATACCCTTCCTAATGAGGTGGGCCATGTAGAAAACTTTCTGTACAACGGAAGCAACATGGTGGTCAAAAGTCAGGTTGCTATCAACATGGGTGCTCAAATCCCTCATGACTGATTGTGTGCTTAGGACATTATTAATGTGCTAATTTGTGGGGGCACCACTCTCCCCAAAGGGGGTGATGATGCATTTTTTGGTATTCAGCTTGAGGCCATGTTTCTGGCACCAGTCATTTGTTTGGGTGAGACCCTCTTGGAGGATTTCTGTGTCGTCCTCTTTATTGTTTGCTAAAATGTATCTTATCTATTCACATTACATCAAAATTAATTTTTAAATGTTTGTCCTTGTTTGAAGAATGTGGCACTTAGCACAACCGTGGGAAATGGAGGAATGAATGGCAAGTTTATCATCTCTTGCCACATAGCTATTACTGTGGCAGCATGTGTATGTCTATGGATAGAGTATAGAAAGTCATGGGTTCTACTACAGGCTCTGCAACCTTCCCTCTACTTTATGAACTGCATATTTGCTCAATATCACAGACATGGACAAAAGTAATAAGTTCCCTTGTGTTCACTTTATTTCAGCATCAGTGCTCGCAGCATCGGTGCATGCAGCAGTGTGTAGGTACACATCTTGCACCAATGGGCACTAACAGAGTTCATATATATTCAGTAAAGTAGCAGATGTTTTTATAGGTGCTAGTTACAGCATAAGCTGGTGATTTCAGTACAGTGGAGCTATTCAACAAGCTCTAAAGCATCAATCTAGTCTACATTCTGTTTTTTTTTTTCTGCATACTTCCATCCCATGGGAGTAGACACAAGGAAATTCTAGGCCCGAAATAAAATTGTCTCAACTGCTGCATTTACAAGTCCAGAGCCTAGAATGTACCCTTTTATAATATTATGGTACATCCTTGTATATCTTAACTTAGTGCAGTAATGAAATAAATGGTGGTGGTTTTGTCCAGAAAGTACCTTAACATGTGACAGCAGACACTTATTTTACTCATATCTGTCCGTTAGTAAGTTTTTTTTCTTATTCCTCTTCTGTTTTATTGCCCTTTTTGTGTGATGTGCTGCATAGTGAAAATACTGTAAGCAGGTAATGGCTATTTTTATTGGGTTTGCAAGAAGTGCGGCAGACAACCAATGAAGCAGATGGCCAAAAATAGTAACCAGATACATTCAATTAGAGCCCTTGGCCATTGTGAAAGCCTGGCCTGGAGTACAGATGGCACTGGCTTCTAGTACTGAGTGTTCAATCTTTGTTTTGCTGCTGTGACATTGCAGTTTGCAACAATAAAATGCAACATATACAACTGTTTCCTTAACATTCTTTTGGCAGCAGGTGTAAGTGTAGGACTGGCACACACAAGGTCCTGGGTTTGAATACAGTATATGCCATATAGTGTTATTTCTATTGACGTTAGCAATGCTGCTCATGTTTGCGCACCACTTACCAACATGCAAACAGGAGTAACTCGCATGTGTGTACACTTTGCTAATCATTGTGCAAATCTGCAGCTCAGAGCACTATGGAACTGTATATATGATGCTTTCTTATTGGTGTTTATTGCCCATTTCCTTTGAATGACATAAAATTACACATGGATACATTGGAAATTTAGGGCACACTCTCAGTATACTTCATATATTCACAATATATACATGCTGCCCCCCCCCCCACCAAGCAGTACAACCCTGGGGGCTCAGCATTTTTTACACACATACATCAACCACACTACAAAGTGTAATATATAATTTTGTGTGCTCCCTTATAGACAGGGTCAGTTGGTGGTGCTGACAACCTTACTCTGCTAAACTCAAACATCCAACACAGAAGGCCTCTGGCTAATGAAGTTCACAGATGACTGCAAACTAGGAGCCATAGTCAAGTCCCCAAATGATGTGGACATCCTACAGAAGGGCCTCTCTGAGACAGATGTCTGGTGTCAGAGCCATGGCCTCAAGCTCAATGCCAAAAAGTGCAGTGTCATCCCCTTTGGTAAAAACTCTGTATCCATGAACTACCACATAGGCAGCAATCTACTTAACACCGAATGCGAGATGAGACCTTGGGACCCAGGTGGACAGTAGTCTCTCCTTTGATAGTCACATCGCCACAGTAGTCAGGAAGTCCCTCTACATGGCACACCTCATCATAAAAGGGTTTTCATCCAGGAAAAAAGAGGTCATTGTTCCCATCTACTCTACACTCATTAGACCCATTATAGAGTACAACACCCCTTTTGGAGTGTACCTCACAAGACATGTGCAGCAGCTGGAAAGGCCACAGATGTACCTCACAAAGAGGATTACTGGCCTTAAACAAATGCCCTACACTGACAGCCTCAAAAAACTCCAGCTTTACTCTGTAGCATATCTGTAGCATATCGCCTACTCTGAGGTGATCTCTGCCTAACATATAAAGCTATGTCAAACACAGAGCTGTTGGACATGCTACACCTAAAGAAATCCCAATCCCTCTGAGCTACACGCTCTAGGGATGTAAACCTTGCCACCACAATAAACAGAACACGCTGGAGGGATAGATTCCTGTCCAAGAGACTTCCTATACTCTGGAACAAGCTACCCATCTATGTCAAGCAAAGTTCTACATTAGCACTCTTCAAGAAAAATCTCTTCTGTGTCTCTGCTCGACAGTGGCACAAGAAAATAACTTTCTTGGGTGATATAAGCCATGGAACTTTGTTGGCTAGGCTTACGTAGGCCCTTGTACCGATAGCCTAGCACCTATCTATGAACCTATGAACCTATGATCAATAAGGGCACTCGTATTTTTAGACAGCTAGGCTTCTACACACCTAGGACACACTCAACAGTTAAGCTACTGGCCAACCTGTTGTCCCACACATGGCCTGCTGATATCATCTACAATAGATTTACCTGCAGCCATGTAAAACTCAGGCAAGTGCCATGGCGCCTGCATACAGTACGGAGTTATGTAGTCTGTATACTTGGGTATGAGTTCTGTTCTCACTGCAGTCAACTGTGCACGTACTGAGTTATGTAGTCTGTATACTTAGAAAGGTATGAGTTCTGTTCCACTGCAGTCAACTGTGTGCATGTGTCCAGGCAGAAGACCAACTGTGTGTCCTGCAGTTGCTGCCCCAATCCCATAAATTGCAATATTTTGATAAGGGGTTCTGTTTGCAATACAGTCAAGTGTGTTTGTGAGATGTTACTTGGCATTACATAGATACTTTTACACCAGCATGTGGGACTCTTGTTATCACCATATTCTCAACAGACAATGCTGATATAATCAGCTATATCAGATTATTACATAGACAACCATCCCACCAGGATAGGAACAGACACTGGCCTGGAGCCCAGGCAGACAGAAGTCACCTTAGGTTCATAGGTTACAAGGCTATTGGCCCTAGGGCCTTTATATGCCTAGCCATGTTATACCATTGTCCGCTTATTGACTGACTTGTATGGTCTATATTTGTAAAGTGTATGATCATCACTGACTGCCCTTATCCAAGAGGGACATGTGTGACACACCTGGGGTAAATTTACATTCTCCCATCCAGTTGGCTAAGTTACACTTAAACAGGTTCATTGAGGAGCTCTGTTTTATTTGAATTGGGATTGGTTTCCAGAGGAGTGGCAATCTCTGGGAGACATATCTGTCACTCCAGCATGTCCTGTTAATGTCGCAGACTAGATTAAGATCACAAGAGTGAATGAATCTTGTCCTATGTGACTTGTGGATGTGCAACATTTCTTTTAGACCAAGGTCTCAGACTGCTCTGTAGGCCAGGCACTAATTACCTCTCATCAGCCTATAAGATACAGAGTATAGTGAAAGGGCCTTCAGTCTGTCCATGCAAGTCATGTGTTGCAGGCCTTGAATTGTCTTGGTGAGAAACCTCTGAGATCTCTCCAGCTGCTGCTTGTGTCTGGTGAGGTACATACACAATGGACCACTGCACTCTCTTATTGGTCTGATGAGGGATTTTTTATTTATTTTTTTTTTACATTTGTTTACCAGGAAGATCTGACTGGACTAGTAGCCCGTTTTCAGCAGGGAACCATGGAGAAAAGTTCCATACAGTACATTAGGTTAATGTGAAAGACATACATTTGTAAAGCATTATAAGTTTCACACATAATTATACATAGATTTTAAAGCATCATAAGTTTTAT
Source organism: Protopterus annectens (assembly GCF_019279795.1). Classification (NCBI taxonomy): domain Eukaryota; kingdom Metazoa; phylum Chordata; order Ceratodontiformes; family Protopteridae; genus Protopterus; species Protopterus annectens. The sequence goes on from NC_056750.1 coordinate 85,579,089, forward strand.
ACATAATTGTATGACATTGAGAGTGGCTAACAATTTTTAGTACATTAAAGGCATGGTTTTAGGAAGTAGATACCAAGGAGAAATATATACTTATAAGTTCATTTGTTGTTAGCAGTAATAGAAAGTCAGGTAAGAGTATAGGTAGACTGTAGAGAGTAGATAGGTTGTATCCACAGATCATTGGACAATAGAAAGAGAGTGGTATTATGGGGGCATGTCCTAAAATTATCCAGGGATGGGTACAGAGGAGTTAAAACATCCCTAGCTCTGGATGTGATGCCCTAACCTATGAGATGTGTAACAGAGAAGGCCTTCCTTACCACTGTGGACACATGGTGATCACAGTTAAGGGTGCTATCAACCTGTGTTCCCAAATCTCACACCACAGGGTTTCAGCTAAGGGGGGTACTGTTAATATTGTAATGTGCAGGGACTTCCTCTTGGCTGTAAGGGATGATAATGCATTATTTAGCATAGATTTTGAGTCTGTGGCTTTGGCACCGATCTTTTGTCTGCATAAGGCCTTTTTGCAGTATGTCAGCATCACTGGGGCACTCAATTATTGCACCCAGGTTGCAATCATCAGTGAACATAGTCAGCCACAGGCCATCTATTTTCTCCTGAACATCTGAGAAATACATTTCAAACCATAGGCAGCCCAGCATAAATCCTTGTGGTACACCAGTGGTAACTGGTCTGCTGCTAGAGGTGGAATCCCCAAGTTTGACTGTATGTGTTCTGTCATTGTTTCAGTTGGCTACCCCCCTAGTGACATATGGGTTAATTCCCAGTTTTTTAATTTCTCCAAGTCTTTTGGATTTCTAATACCATTATGGGAATGGATCCCATTCCTAAGTCAAAGTGCAATTAAAGTTCATGAAACTAGTATTGTTTCAGTCATTGATGTCGGCCAAAAGTGCTCTTTGCAGCACCCACAATCTGCTCAGTAATGACTCCTTCTGCAATTCGTATGGAGTTACATGCATTGGTAGCATATCTAAATATGATTATAAATTCTTTTTTGTAAGACCCATTGCTCCTACTACCATTGGAACATCTGAGTATCTTTATTCCACATTGCTCTCTCTTCTGCCTGCAAATCCTGATACTTTATGAATTTGTGTCTCTCTGTATGCAAGATATGCTGTGTGAGTTTATCAATGATGCCTGAGTGGAGGATCTTGTCAAATGCCTTGGCTAAGTCAAGATAGGCTGTATGTACTGTTTTGCCTTCATCCAGGGCTTTTGTCACATTCTCATATTCATCCACTGGTTTTTAATAAACATGCTCTACCCTTAATAAAGCCACATTGTGTCTGGATGACAGACTGAAGGTCACCCATGTCTTTGCTGATAAGGTCCATGATTATTCTCTGCATCATCTGGCAGATAAGGCTGGTGAGGCTTACAGGTCAATAGTTCCCAGGGTTGGTTGATGGACCTCTTTTGTGCAAGGGCATTACCATTGCAGTGTTCCCGTCTGCTGGGACAAAGCCAGTACTTAGACTGTGGTTGAAGAGAGTGCCAACTGGTTCTAGTAGGTCCTGTTTCAGGCCATACAATAGGCTGCCTGTGATGTTATGCAGTCCCACAGATGCTGTTTTTCTGCCCATGGAGAATGTGGTTATAAACTGTTCTTTGCAGATACTAGGTAGTAGACTGGGGACAGGTATTCTTTGGGGTATGTCTGGTGGAGCCAGGGGGGGGTGACGTTTGCTCCAAAGTGTCTTTTTGTAGGTTAGTGATGGCCTCAGAGTCAGTAGGAGTGATATTGTGCATTACTAGTTTGGCACAAAGCTGGCTTTTCACTTTAAGATTTGTGACATAGCTAAATAATGCCTCTTGATTATCTTTAGTTAGGGATGCTAGTTTAGGTTCATACATGACCTTAGATGACTTTACAAGATAGGTAATTTCCTGGTTCAAGCTGTGGAGTGTGTCCTTCCTCTGCTGAGTCAATTCCCTCTTGTTTAGACATTACCTTCTTCCACTTATTGTATAACCAATGTATGCTTGATGCCCACCAGGGTGGCCTGTTTTCTGTGAGGACCTTGTTCTGAGCCATTCACGTTCAGATGACTATATACATTCATATAGGTGTATATACAGGCCATTTGTGCACACCTCTGAATAGCAGTCATTGTTGACAGTGGTAGCAGGGGGGTTGCAACTATTTGTGGCATCAGTTAGGAGGCTATAGTTTGCTTTGGATAAATGTTTCCTCCTTTCTGCTCTTGAGGCAGGTGTCGAGTATGATGGTGAATGTGAACAAGACTGAATTGTAATCCAACCTGACTGGGAAGAGGGTCACCACACAGGAGTTAGTTCAGAGAACCACTATGTTAGTAAGCACTAAGTCTAGGACATTCAAGCCTCTTGTGGGGGTGCACGCTATCTGTTACACAGCATGTGTATTACCAAAGTCCAGGAACATTAGGGTGAGTGTGATTGTGCACATGTATGACTCCAGATCAATAGAAGAATAGTTAAAACCCCACATGACCAAGGTGTGTGGCTGTAAAGCGTGTGACTCAAGGTGGTCCAAGTACACAGAGTGGTACTTGTGGTTCATGGTGGGAGACCTGTAGCTAACAATGATATGGAAGGTTTTGCATACAGTTAACTGGACTTGGAGTAGAGCTATGGATTTGTACTCTTTTTACCAGTTTTGCTGTGTATTTGTCTTTAATAAAGATGTATACATCTCTGCCTTTGGTTATTTTATGCTCATTTTGATTTCTGAATATGTGAAAGGCATTGTACTCCTCCATGGTCAGGGGGATCTGTGGCCTTGAAACATGTCTGTGAGACTGCACAGACATGGGCATCTTCTAAGGTAAGGAGTTGGTCCAGTGAGTGCAGTTTCTGATTTACACTCTTTGCATTAAGCAGCATGACCTTCAGTTTGTCTCTAGTGGATTCTTTTACATTGGGACTTTAGTTGTTCTGACATTGACTAAAAAGGTCACTATGGGGGAGACAGGCACCTTCATATAGTACTATGAGGTACGTCTCCAGTCATTCACTGCAACATGGACTATGACAGAGTCATAACAATACTTGTTTTTGAGAAACTTGAGTGCGTGCATGATCTGACGGATCCTGGTATCTTACAGGCAGCTGACTGTGACCATCTCCTTGTTCAGCTTGGTGAAAGGGACATCTGTGTGTCTCACTATGGAGTTGCTTATCTGCAAGACATCTGGTTTTGATGTGTTTTGCCTGAGACACTGGCGTGTGTATTTTTATGTGTAGTGGATTCTGTCGGGTCTGCACTGTGTGTAGTAGGTGTGCGCTTGGAAGGGTTCTGAGTTTTAGATAGGTTTTGAGCAAGTACCTCCATGTATGTGAGCTTATTTGTTGTGAGCTTGTTATATGCAAGAGGTGAATTGTGTGTGCTGACAACATGTTTTAATATCCAGTTTGTTGTTATGTGAGGAAAGTGATTCCAAATTCATTGTATAGATACAGCTCTCACATGCTGTATTAATTTGTTTTAGCAGTTACTGCTTGTCAGTATACATGAGGCACTTGCTCTGTTGCCTCAGGATACCCATGTAAATCGGGCTACCTGGAGAAATGGTGAGAAACTGCCAATCCATTATGGAAGGTATATACTGTAGTAACTAGTATGAGTGGGCTAGATGGACCAGATTTTGGTGTAAGACTAACAAAATGTATCTATGCCATGGAGGGCTAGGGTTACAAAAATGTGTCAGTGTTTCAAAATGCACACATCAGTTGCTCACAGGGCAGCAGTGCAAGCTCTGAGCAGTGACAGTAAACTGAGTGCAAACCCCCCAAAACACAACACTGGAATACAAGCAAAGTTAAACTATTTTAAAAAAGTAAACAAAGGGAAAGGCCAAGAGTGAGCCTTATTCCAGCAATCCCCAACTCAAATGGTTCTTGGCTGCACAGTTCTGACAAAAGGGTGCAGGGGGGGGCTTCTTAATGTAAGAGGGCTGGTTATAATGCTCAAATGACACCAAACTGTCTAAAATTAAGCAAGCCTGAATCAAGCCTATGCTATAAAATGCAGAAGTACTGGCAATCCAATCTGTAGAAAATCGCAATCACAACAGAAGTACAAGCAGTTTAAATAAAGCAGCAATTCAGTAGAATACTCCAACAAGGGTGTAGACAACAAACCTTCCTAGTATAAAATAAGTGGTTTGGAACCTAAATGCTTAAACCAAAACTAAGACAATGTCACAGTAACAGACACAATAAGCCTTCAACCAGCAATTCCTAGATTAGAAGGGTGTAGGCTATTTTCCCCTACCACAAGAGTCTACACCACAGACATTACTAATGTAAAATAACTGGTTTGGAGGCCAAATGCTTAAATCACAACAAAGGGGCTTACAACAGCTACAATAACCATTCAACCAGCAATTCCCAACTCAGAAGAGCAGAGACTACCATCTCCTCCCACAAAAGTGTAGACTACAAACATTCTTAATGAAAGACAATTGACATAAAGCCCAAGTGATTAAAACAAAAGTAATAGGCTTAGAATAACAGTTACAATTTAATCCAATGCCTGGAAGATGACATCATGTTATGGTTATTAGGTCCTTGTGTTATCTTGATGAGAAAGCCCTGTGATCTGTCTAGCTGTTGCATGTGTCTGGTGAAGTTCATGCAAAAGAGAGCATTATACTGTACTACTGTTCTGATTAGTATGACTACAATGCTATACTATCCTGAGATCTGAATGTGATGGCATTACGATGTGCACCATACGTATGTACTGGTAAACATTAAAAAAAAAGGTTATAAAGTAATGATGCACATTGCAGTTCCTGACTTCACAACCCTTGCAAGCGAATACACTAGAAAGTACTGATGTGAGGATACTATCCACTGTATCCTTTGGCAAGGCAAATATAACTGACAGGTACAGTTATCAGTTCAAAAACACAAATGCAGATATACTAGTCATAATGTAGCTATGCACCCTGTACATCAGACACAAAGCTTTTCTATTCCTGAATCTACAAGCGAGAAAACAGGGATATGGCTTACCATAACTTGCTCAGGGTGCTGTGGGGCAAGAGACTTAGGCTGACACAAAAGGTTGGTGTGTATGTGTGAGGGAGAAAGGGAAGCAGGCAGGCTACGCATGTGTCTGTAGGGGTCCTCCATGTGAAAGTGGTGTGTGAGAGTCTGTATGAACATAGCCAAGCTTAGTACCAGCTCTATGTCTTGGTATGTTATACAGGTGTGAGCAGTGCATGGTAGAGGTGGCAGTTCATTGTTGTCACCCTCGACCATGACAACTGGCTCTGCCAGGTGTTGAACAGGCACCTCCATGCTCAAGGTCAGATAGAGTGCTGCTACCTGAGCATGACCAATGATTGATGGATGTACTCCCTTCATGGGAATACCCAGGACCATGACCCCATGGTCCGCCACATCTGGTTGTGGACAGCACACTTACCAATGTAATAGCACAAGTACTGCCACTACAGAAGTGTGATCAGGAATGCCAACATTGGCTATCACCAGATGTGGCTGACCTATGCCCACAAGGGCACCATTCCTCTCCCAGCAGATGTTCCATCACAAACACTGCACATTCCATGACAAACACCCCTCGTTCCAACATGTCATTCATCCAATCCAATGAATGGGTGACACAGTAGAAGCAGTCACATATGTCAAAGTGTGCAACATTCACAACCCTGAGCATTTGTCTGGAAAGCCTTTCTGAATGTGCTTGTTCTTTCATAATGGCCCTAAACATATGTTGTGTGACATGGAAAGAGACACCTGCACCAGGTGGAGGATGGACAACAGGCCCCCTCCCAGCACACCTATCAACCCTGCTGCATGGCTCCTTGCCAACACTTTGGCTATGGCCAGACTCAACAGGCACTGAAGCTAAAGTAGCCATGCTTCCCTGCTCAATGTAATCACCCTCCACCTGTCCTATATTTGTGGCCTCAGTGGGCTGGGTGGCATAGGTCTACTGGCTGTGTCTGAGGAAACAGGAGGGAGTGTCTGGATGTCGACCTCTGTGTCAGATTCAACCTCTGCACCCCCTGACTGTGCCTCAGTTTTGCTACCATCATCAGTGTCTGATGAGTCACTTCACATCAAGTGGCACAGGGCCCACACTCAGACAGACATTAATACCTACACTACTATGGTGCAATATATGATAAACAAATAACAGCTCTGCCATTATTACATACAGTACAGCAATACACACAGCAGGCCCAAAATGCCACATTATATTTCTAGAAATTGATCTTCAGTACTGAAATAACTTGATTTGGTTTACCATCTGCAGGAGGCATAAGTTGCTGAATTCCTGATGGCCCTGAAATATGTTAAGCAAGAGGTAAGGCCAACATCATCACATTTAACAGTAAGACAGGGGTTACTACATGTACTCCACTCGATCTGTATGATGGGTTCCTTCAACAAGAATGTGGCTATCAACTCCAAACTTGGCTTATTACTATACCAATCTTCAATCACCCACCCCCCAAAAAAGGCATGTGACATAGAAGTAACATTTATTTCAATTGTTTTACTATACAACACTGTGTAACTGGTCATATAACAAAGCCTACCTGAACACTCTTCCTGGGACTGAGAAGAAGGGGCACCCACATCAATCACATATTGTGGGTCACTCTTCTGTGAGCTGTCCTGTTGTTGAAGATTCACTAGGAATTCCTCATTGGGAATGAGAGATGGTCCTATAGGAGACCCAACCCTGGTTATCATCTGGTATTGGACAACATCAACTGCACATCTCTGTGCAGATGTTATCATGTCAGTGGCCCTGTGGTGCACCTGCTCATAAGTATGGCCATGGCTGTCCATGGCACTTATGTCTGCAATGATCTGCTGCCATAGTCTCAGCCTCTCTGGCATATTGGAACACCCCTTCTGAGAAAATGTGCCATGTTAATGGAGCACATCCACAATGATTGCATTCTCTGCCTCACTGATGGGGGGGGGGTCTGTGTCTCGATGATAATTTTGGTCCTAAAAGAACAACAGAATGATAATGCACATAAGTATCACATAACTACAAAGTAACTGTTACCAGATAAAACAGTAAAGATAGGCAATCAGTAGTACCCAGTGGAAAAACATGAAACAGCCTACAGAAGTGAAATATTAATGACAGGCAGGATGCAAAACAAGGAGAGTAGCAAGGCCAACATATCTCTGTATGTGCCATGGCAGTAACTCAACTGCACCCCCCAAAAGAAAAATCCATTCTAGTATGTGGCATAACAATAACCTCTCTTTGCTCCCCCACCCATAAAGAACAAGCACATGAATAATTTTGCTAATAAAACACGTTTGAAATTCTAAACACTCATTCAAAGGACCTGTCCCTGAAACATTTATACATATGTATCACAATGCTTACTATTTGTCTAGGCAGTAATAGGCCTCAGGCTTCAAAGATTCTCACATTCATACCTCCCCCAAAGTAATGATGATCACTGCATGCCCTCAGTTTAACACCATACATTTGTAATGGGAAATCATAACAGAGAGAAGTTTGAAAGTAATGCAATACATAACAGTTTCTGATTTCACCATCCTAACAAGATCCAGCAGGATGCAAACCAAGGACAGTAACAAGAACAACATATCCTTGTTTGTGCCATACAGTAGCTCAACCTGGGTCCATGCCCCTTGAAAGAACATTTTACCCTTGCATGGCAGGAACCCACCTTTGCTCTCCATCCTTAAAACAGTGGTCTACAGCTGTTTGTGCCATCCAACCTTCCGTTAATTTGATAGCAACTGCATATCATGCTGTTCCCAGTGAGTATCCTCAAACATTTTAAGGTAAATGATATAGACTGGATTACACACTGCATGTGTCTGAGTACTGGTCAGATAACCAATAAATGACCAAGAAACACAGAAAGGTAGGGCACAGCAGTATATTTACAAGGAATAATCATAGTGGGTTGTGTAATCACTAAATGCACTACATTGAAATATATTATAGAATACATTTACAAATAACAAGTCACGCTTTGATATCAGTGTACAATCAGTTGCAATTGGTTGTGTGAGGAATGATGTCATGTATTTGCTGCAAAATTGTTTGTTGGGGCAAAGATGGATAAGACCCCCTCCTATTTTCTGATAGCACATTACAATAAGAGTTGGGATCCAGACCTATGTAGTCATATCTCATGTGTACTAACAGTTTCTACAGTTTATGTCATAGATTGCATTCCCACATTTCAACTAATTCTCTATGTTTTATACCTTTTTCTTTTATGGGGGAGCACTGTTTGTGTGATGTGCCACTTAGCACAAACAGCTTTGGCTATGCCGATCTCATTTGCCCATAGGGTGGCAGTGCACAAACCAGATGAATGGGCCATCCAGGGATCAGACAGGATCCAGACAGCCAGAAACATACACTGGATACTTCCAATTGATAGTATTGACCATCACGCAAACACATTTCCTGGCAGGGTGTACTGTTGCATGATGTATTTGCATAATGGTAAATGCTGTGCAACAATTTCAAATTTTGCAAATCCAGAAAGTGTGCATTCCCAGTAAGGGCAATACCTGCAGTTGGCAGGAAAAAAAATCATTCTACATTGGTCTTTGTCTGTGATAGGCATGGCAGGCATTACTGGAGAGGTTTGAGATTCTGTGCTCAAAGATGGGGTATCCAGGAGTGAAAAGTATTTGTTGGACTCCTTGTGTAGGAACATGAACCCAGGCTTTTGCAGAGGAACTATCATGGCTTGTATTACAAGGCAGAAGCAAGGAATAGTCTGGCCTGGGCTCTGATGAGTGCTACCGGTATCCCCTGCACCAGTGAACATTGTAGGAATCACTTCCAGACACATTATGATGAAGAAGAGAGATACGCTCAACCATTGGATCAAGGAATGTAGGACTGGGGGCACCCCACAGATGTGTACGTATTAATTACAGAGACTACTTGCCATAGTTAAAAGCTGGGTATTGTCAGGATTGGTATGCTTAATGGTATACTGTTCTGTTCTGTTTTTTTTCTGCAGCCATCACAGACCAGAAACTGAATGTGCAAACCCATGCCACTAGATTGGCATGGATGCAAGATGCATGTGGTTTGTAGGCATCTTGACAGTAGGGTTATTTTAGCATTACAACATCATGACACACTTATTGGTTAATTATATAGTTATATCAAACTGAGCATTCATTTCTCAACTGTAATAGGAAGTATGCATGCATTACACTGGAGGGCAAAACTGCAGTTCAGTATTACAGAATAGTCATAGGTTGTGCCTTCAAATTCCACACTTCCCAAATATATAATACTGTTAAGTTTTCATCAGTATTGCAATGTAACATCAGAGCTGTAAAGCAGTGTCACCACTGGCTTGCTGTAAACTGTAATCAGTATAATTGGAACATGCATATGTGCAATATATGCACACATCAGGGATTGCTTACTGCAATCTGCAGTGTATTGTGCATCTGATAAGAGGTGGGTGGTCTTGACAGTAAATTAAGTTTTTTTATGAGTTGGTACTGTTAAAAGCAAAGATAATAGAATAGAGTTGAATACTTGTATCAATGCTTTGTATGTCACATATGAAATTATTTATCTCCCTTTTTTCTCTCTCACCCCAACCCTTTTCTCTATTTTTTTTGTTTCTTTGTTTTTTTCTTTTCTTTTTTGTTTTTTCCCACAGCAAAATGGGTCAGGCCTGTCCCATGGGATCCTCCTGCCTCTACTCCACTGACTACAGCACCACTGCCCAACACATCTGCTGTGTGACCTGGTAGCACCCCCTCTATTGCTCCTGCACTACCTGGTCCATCAGGTCATTCTGCCCTCCAGGATAAGCCAGTGGTTCCCTCTGGGAGCAGTGGCAGGCAGAAGTGGTACGTTTATTATCCGCAATGAACTTCCAAGGTTGGTGCACACCTATACCAGATGGAGACACTGGTCTCCATCTTTGTATTAAACAAAACAAGGAGATACAGATGCCAGACACTGCAGCCATCAGTGCAGTGAGGTAATAGTGATGACAGCCCGCTGAATGAGGACTTGATTTTCACTGTCACCCAACTTGACGTCAATGGATTTGTGATGTCTCCACCCTCACCCCAACCATGGTATTCACCCACCACATGTGCCCTTCACCATCCCTGTCTCTTGTGTTGTTTGGCTTATCTGTCTGAAATTGCTTCCTCACCTTCCCAACTTGCCACACCCAGACATTCCTACAGCCCTTCCCCAACATTTTCTCTCTCTCTCAAAAAAACAAAAAATAGGCACGTTCCCCCTGTCCCACAAAAAAAATTGTCCCACACATAGCTCTCCATTTCATACAAGTGTCTTCATGACACACATGATTTGGTCCAATTCCCTATACAGCAGATTATTATTTATTTTCTTTAAACCATAATTGCATGATGATCTGCAATGGACACTAACACATGGCTATGACAAAAACAGTTTTAAGTATTGTATAACTGGATTGGAAACCAGCAACATCTAGCCATATTTTAGAGAATCCATATCAATGATCACATTTCAGAATTTGGATTTATAAGTAAAATTATTTGAAACTGTTGCATACACCATGATTCAAATCATCTAAACAAAAAAATGTATTACTGCAGTAACAGGTGGTGCGACAGACTCAGTTGATTAGCAGTTGTATCTTAAAGACTGTATAGCAAATGGCAGACTTAACTGCTGTTGTATATATCTGCTAGTTAACTGAATCTCTGGCTGCATGAATTAATACACTTAATGCAGTGCTAAGTTCCTTTTTGGGGCAAATGGCATGGCTATAGGTAATACACTGAAGTATATTGCACTAATGTTGCTTATTGATGCTGTGCAGTGCACAGCATTGTGCAATATCATGGACTACTGCTGTACAAAACAAAAAGAGTATTATGCAATAATGCTTTATAAACATTACAGGGGATTGCGCAATGCTGCTTCATAGACATTTATTGAAGAAGATATGACATTAGTGATATGGAGAGCAAGCATTGGGGAGTACAAAGGAAAATGTTTCTTAAACTGTGTCACTTACTAGCCATTGAATGTATTAAATACATCTGCTAGCTAAGTGACTCTGTGGCAGGAAACATTAATGCATTGCTGTTGGAGGCAGATGGTGCTGGGTTAGAATATGGGTGGAAGTAATAATTTTACAAGTTTGTATAATACTTTAAAGATATCTACTTACCTTATTGCCATTTGCCATTGCTTCAATTCGGTAGGTGGCGTGCACCATTGCACAATAATTCTTTAAAAGAAAGAAATAGGAAAGACAGGAAAGTGGTGAAATGGAGAGTGGGTAACTTGTTTAAATCAGTTTGTTCATTTTCTATTTTATATATATATAAAAATTGCATTTTATTCATCTGCTTTTACTGTATTTGTATTTCTTCCTACTTTATTACTAGAGGCATTCACTACAACTCTGATCTGCGATATATAACAATAAGTATCCTTTACTGTGCATTTAATGTGTTTTTTATTGTATCTGCTTTATTTTCTGAAAAAAAAACAAAAAAAAACTTGTTTCCCGCCTTTCTAAGTTAGTATAGTCCAGTTTTCAGGTTAGTGCTGAATTCAGGGCTGTGTCACAAATTTCTGTGTTTGCCCCTACCTTACTTGGATAGAAGGAAGTTTCTCTGTTCACCTGTGAGAAAGGGGAACTTTGATCAGCCTATCTGTCCCTGGAGGAGTGGTTTCAGCCCAGAAAGTAGTAGTTTATTGGCAATTTGGGGCTAATTTCTATTCTTTCATTTCCCTGCTATAAATACTGCATTTGCCCGGTTTTGTGCACCAGGCAGCACCAGTTAGCTAGGGTAAAATTATTCCCGGCTCCACAAAGTCTCCTCTTCAAATTTTCCCTTGGAACTAGACAAACTTTCAACTTAAGCACTCAAACCATTCATTTCTCAGCCTGGCACTTTCTCAAAACTTATAACAAGCACTTATAAACCCTAGCACTAGACCCTCCTGTACTGTACAAAAGGACAAGGCTCTCTATTTGACCTTACCAGCCATCCAGTAAAACAGTTCACTCTACCTATCCAGGCATGTCCAAAGGGCATTTTCAGGTGTACTCTTCAGTCCAACTGGTGAATCTGGGCATTTTGAGGCAATGTTATAACTGCCTCATTTACACAGACAACCCTCTCCTCCTACCACCAAACACTAATACATGCGAGAGATGCAATTATACAGCCAAACTGGAAGCTAAGCTCTCTCAACCCAAGACTGGATCAGACAGCCAAGAGGAAAAGGGAAATAGTTGCATCACACCACTAGTCTCACATAGATCCATTAAACAAGCACTGGCAAAAAACACACATAAATACATGAAAACATACTCTGAGGCTCTAAATATAAATCTGCAAAACCAACAGAGACCTCCAAAGCAGACATTCAAGCAACCTCCACCCCCAACACAAACCATGAAACACATACTTCACAAAACCAGTGTGCCATGCAATCACAGACCTTAAGGCAAAATAACATACCCAACATACTAGTAATAGGTGACTCTATAGTCAGGCACACTGACATCCCACTTACTAGGTTGAATAAGGAGAAGGTTACTGTTAGCTGCCTGTCGGGTGCCAGGATCCACCACATAACACAAGCACTCAGGTCACTCCAGAAGAATTACAAATATGACACTGTCATTGTCCATGTTGGTGTGAATGACCTGACTCATACCTCCCTGGACTACATGAAAAGAGACATGGAAGAGCTCTCTGATCATGTGGCCCAGGTCGGTATGACCCTGACCCTGAGTAGCATCCTGCCCTCACCAAGAATGATACCATGGTATAAAGACAAATTCTCGATTTTAACAATTGGCTAAGTTTCTGGTGTCATTCAAAGGGGATCCAGTTTATGTCTGCCTGGGATGACATGCTTGACAAGCCACGCTGCTTTGCTAGAGACAGCTTGCACCTGTTACCCTAAGACTTTTGAATACTGACAAGGCTCTTGCCACCCCCATAGTGCCTTTTTTAGGCAAGGCTCAAAAGACAAACCCACCGCCGTAAATAGCACAAGTAAAAAAAAACTGAGGGTAATGCTACTCAATGCCAGAAGTCTAAACCTCAAAATGCATACACTCGAGGCACTCCTCAGTATGGAGAAAATCAATATATGTGCAGTAACAGAAACCTGGTTTAAGGGTCCAGAGAGGACCCCAGCACTACCACGCTACAACTCATACCATACATTTCGGCCACAGAACCCAAACCGATATACAAAAGGTAGGGGCATATCCATATTCATCAAGGATATCCACACCTCCAGGTTAGTGGCACAGCACAATGCTTCAGAGGTCATCCATGTGCAACTAACAATGGGCAAAACTGCAATTCAAATTATAGTTTACTACAGATCACCCACCATGTCCCAGGACCCCCATTCCGTATTTCTGGAAACACTGGGAAACATAAAGGTCCTACCAAACACCCTAATATTTGGTGATTTCAATTACCCAAACATTAACTGGGAGAATTACCCTAGTACTAACTCCCTTGCCTAACATTTCCTAGAATTTATAAACTCAAATGCCCTGGTTCAACTGGTCAACACTCCCACCAGAGGTGACAACATATTGGACCTGGTCATCACCAACTTGGGCGATCGGTGTTCCACACCTGAGGTCAACCCCTCGTTGGTTAGATCTGACCATAAACAAATCACTTTGGATATCCACATTTTGCCCCCACCCCCGGACAAAGAAACCACTGTGAAAAACTTTTCAAAAGCAAACTTCACATTACTTAAGACCGAGGTGGAATGTTTCAAAGCCCTCATGCTGAATGATAACGCTGTCCAAGCTGCAAAATCCTTTACTAATGAATTCTACAGGCGTCTACAAGAATGCATGTATCATGCCATCCCAAGCAAAACCAAGACTCACTCCTCCAAGAAAAGGTAACCAGTCTGGTGGATTCCTGCCATAAACAAGCTATACAATAGAAGGATGAAACTATTACAGAAAATGGTAAAATCCTAAGAAGGGAAGACATCCCTGGTCAGTATCAGCAAGAAACTACGATCCCTCATAAAATCATCCAAGGTGAGCTTTGAAAGAAAAATTGCCAAGGACTCCAAAGATAACCACAAGGCATTCTTTAGCTATGTCAAGAATCTAAGTGGCAATGCTCAGATCTGCTCGGAGTTAGTGCAGAATGGCACAAAATACACTGAACTGACTGATATCGCCAACATCCTGGCAGACAGGTTCAGCGCAAACTTCACCCCCCTCTCACCCCCAAAATGGCCCATAACCATACCAGAAGAATGTAGAGTTCCTGAAATTACAGACATGCAGATTAAAACAGCCCTCTCCAAAGCCAAAAACACAGCATCAATGGGACCGGATGGTGTACCAGGCTGCATCCTACATGAGCTCAAAGATAAACTAACCCCTCACATAAACACACTGTTCAAACTCAGCCTCTCCACAGGCTACGTACCCACAGAGTGGTGCATAGCAATGGTTATTCCACTCCACAAACATGGAGCCACAACAGACCCCAGGAACTATCGTCTTATAAGCCTGACTAGCTTGGAGCGCATCATCATGGAACTCATTAAGAGAGACATTGGGAACCTCCAATCACTGGAACCTACCCAGTTTGGCTTTGTTAAGGGCAGATCATGCCTTCTAAACCTGGTGGACTTCTTTGAGACAGTTACCAAGGCTATAGACAAAGGAAAGGTGGTACACACAGCCTACCTAGACCTCGCAAAGGCCTTCAACATCATTCCACATTCTGGTATTATAGACAAGCTCACCAGCCTGAACATAAACCTCTATGTCATGAGATGGGTTGTCAACTGGCTCATGGACAGAGCCCACATGGTGAGAGTTGTGGGAGCTAGGTCCGACTCTAAACTGGTTACAAGTGGCATTCCCCAGGGCTCAGTCCTAGGACCCCTCCTGTATGGCATATACTTCTCAGAGGTACAGGCAAGCACAAGAGGACTATGGCTGACCAAGTCTGCAGACGACTGCAAGCTAGGGGCTATAATTGACTCTCTGGCTGACACAGACATCCTCCAACAGGGTCTCACTGAGACAGATACCTGGTGTCAAAATCATGGCCTCAAGCTAAATGCCAAAAAGTGCATAATCATCCCCTTTGGAAAAAACAAAGTACCCACAAACTACCACATAGGCGGTAGTCCCCTAAATACGGAAGACGTAATAAGGGATCTGGGGACCCAAGTAGATACTAATCTTACCTTTGATAATCACATTGGCAAAGTGGTTAGAAAATCCTTCTAGATGGCCGACCTAATCACAAAAGGGTTTGCATCCAGATCAAAAGAGGTCATTGTGCCCCTCTACTCATCACTCATCAGACCCATCATAGAGTACAACAACCCATTTGGGATGTACCTTACAAGACACCTGCAACAGCTGGAAAGACCACAGAAGTACCTCACCAAGAGGATCACTGGCCTCAAACAGATGCCCTATGCAGCTCGACTGAAGAAACTCCAGCTGTACTCGGTTGCATACCGTGTACTCAGATGTGATCTCTGCCTGACAAACAAGGCGATGTCCAACCCAGAATTAATGGACATGCTCTACCTAAAGAAAACCTTATCCCCTCGAGCCACACACTCTAGGGATCTAAACCTCACCACAACAATAAATAGGACATGCTGGAGGGATAGATCCCTGTCCCAGAGACTTCCCATGCTTTGGAACAAGATTCCAATCTACTTTAGGTAGAGCTCATCTCTAACACTCTTCAAAAGAAACCTTAATGAGTGGATAGGGAACAGAAAGTTTACCCCGGGGATCACTTCAGTGGCTCTGCTGGACAGAGGCACAGGGAGCTAATCTAAGGGGGCGGCAAAAGCCAGCAGATTCTGGCTAGGCTTATAAATGCCTTCATGCAGATAGCCTAGTTCCTACCTATGAGCCTATGACTACTCTGAAATACTGTAATGTATTTTTGTCCTACAGCCTACTGCATGCATACTTTCCTTTTACAGTTTAGAGCTGTATGCTCACTGTTATTTGAGCATATGGCACCATTGCTTTGTGCCACAGACTAAGGAATGCATTTTACAGCTGGGATATGCATGCTCAGTTTGATACAACTGTATTAAATTGCAACTAAGTGGTCCTTAACTTTTAATGCTACTAAATTACTATAGAAATTATTATTATTAAAAGACTATTTGGACAGTACTGTTCTGATGCATACATACCACATGGTTCTCGCATCCTTACCAAATGCACGTGATGGGACCTGACATTCGAGGCTTGCTTTGCCGCAGCTGTGGAAAACACAGAACAGAACACCATTATGAATGTCAGTCTTGACTATATTCCGCTTTTCGCTCTTAGAAGTACTCAATGAAATTGATACTTACACATCAGTGGGGTGTCCCTGATCCAAATTTGGAGGATATCCTGCTTCTTCCTCCAGAGGACATGGAAGTGATGTCTGCATTGCTGACCAGTGTGGGGGATACCTGTAGCACTGCTTAAAGCCCTGCTAATACTGTTCCAGGCTTTAGATTTATATTCTGATCCTGAATAATCCTGCTGCAGCAACTGGGGCCCATGCTCCTTAACTGGGAGTCCAACAAAATGTTGGTCTCCAGGACACCCTATCTATGTGTCTGATAGCGCATACCCTCTCCAACTTCTGACATGCCTACCATAGTTCAGGCTCAATGAATGATAAGCATTTTGCACCAACTGCATTTTATATGATTCTGTTTTCCCACCTATTGCATGTCTCATGCTTCTGAGAAGACAGACATTTTGGTTTTGCAACATTTGAAAATGTGCATCACTTACCATCACTCAAACATGGTAGGCAATGATATGCACTGGTGGGCATTGTGTTTGCCCAATGGTAAGCAATGCACAACAGTGGCAAACAATGCAATTTCTAGATTATTAGGTATATAGGCACTTGTGTAAATGTGCTAGTGCGATGTATCATGTATACAGTTCTCCTACACTTACAGCTATTACCATAAGAAGGTTGAGAAAACAGCTGTGTATGTTGCACTTCATTGCTATAGTCTACAATTTCACAATAGTAAAACAAAATGTGCACACCCTATATTAGAACCCTGGACCAACTGCACTCCACACCTACACTTAATACCTGCTGCTATGAGATTAGTGAGATAGTTATTGTAAGGTTCAAACTGTTAATCATAGTGTGTTGATGCTTACTGTGTTTGTGTGGTGCACAATATTATTAATTGAATGCATCTGTTTTATGTGTGTGGCAGTTAGGGTCTTGACTACAACCTGGGTGGTCCATTGTTCCAGTTTGTGCACTGCTATGCTTTGTGCAAACCAAGTGAGCACAGCTAAATCTGTTTTATGCCAAGCAGTGTATTGTGCAAACACTGGCAAAAAAAAAAAAGAAATTAAAAAGCAAATTGGAGACTGTCCAGAGTTTTGCAGAATGTCAAGATTTGTATCATATTTTTGTCCTGTTCTTTCTAAACTGTGTGATTTACTGTGAAATCACTGAAGATTTAAGTCAATGTATAATGACATACATTTCTGTTCCATACTTCATATCCTTCAGAAAATGCATGCTAGCCCTTTGTGCCCCCATTAGTTTAGTGTTTGACCACATTACTGGAGCTAAAATGTTGTATGGAATGATCTACATTCAATGTACATATTTCATGAGCAGCAACACTGGTGTGAGCTGTGAAACCTTGCTTACATCCACCACACATCATTAATATTTATGGCCCAAGGCTGCGCGATGCCATGCAACGAGCAGTATTGTGTATGCGAATACACTCCATGTAGGCTTTGCGCAGAATCTACATAGAGTTTATTGAATCCTGACTACAGTATTCCCTCCTGAAGCATATTTAAATGTTTTTCAAGCTTTGGAACAAGTCTTGAGCTGTTTCTCACTCACAGAAGCCCACAATGACATCATAGACTTACTGTAGCTTCAGGAAGAACTCATTGACCTTTAACAGCCTGTGAAACTGGAAATACTTCCACAAGGTTGAAGAGGCAGAGCAGAATACTAAATTGAACAAAGTAAACATTAAATATAAAGTTTAAAGTTAATAATTTAAAAAAAATGATTAGGTCTGAATGAAACACATAAAAAGCTTCTTTAGTTTTTTAGTAAAGAATGAAGTAAATGTATATTTGACAATAAGGGAATGCATATTTGAATATATATGAACTGCACTGACTTTGCTGTACTTATTGTCTTGTCAGTTAAGATTAAGTTCATAGATTCATAGCTAGGTACTAGGCTATATGCTCGAAGCCATTTATAAGCCTAGCCAGCGTTTGTTGGCTTTCGCCGCCCCGTTGATTAATTAACTGATCCTCTGTCAAGCAGAGCAAATGAAGTGATCCCAGGGGTGTATTTTCTGTTACCCATCCACTTGTCAAGGTTTCTTTTGAAGAGCGTTAGTGAGGGGCTCTGCCTAATGTAGTTTGGAATTTTGTTCAGAAGCATGGGGAGTCTCTGTGACAGGAATATATCCCTCCAGCATGTTCTATTTATTGTTGTGGCGGGGTTTAGTTCACTAGAGCGCGTGGCTTGCAGTGACTTGGATTTCTTTAGGTGGAGCATGTCCATCAATTCTGAGTTGGACATGGCTTTGTAAGTCAGGCAGAGATCCACTCTGAGTAAGCGATATGCCACTGAGTACAGCCGGAGTTTTTTCAGTCAAGCTGCATAGGACATATGTTTGAGGGCAGTAGTCCTCTTGGTGAAGTAGTTTTGTGGTCTCTCCAGCTGTTGGAAGTGTCTTGTGAGGTACATCCTAAATGGGGCATTGTACTCTATGATGGGTCTGATGAGTGATGAGTATAGGGGCACTATAACCTCTTTATTTCTAGATGCAAACCTTTAGTAATTAGATGGGCCAGATAGAAGGATTTCCTAACTACTTTGGCAATATGATTGCCAAAGGAGAGATTGCTATCTACCTGGGTCCCCAGATCTCTTATTGCCTCTTCTGTATTAAGGGGGCTACCACCTATGTGGTAATTTGTGGGTGTCTTGTTTTTCCCAAACAGGATGACTATGCATTTTTTGGCATTTAGCTTGAGGCCATGACTTTGACACCAGGTGTCAGTCTCAGTAAGGCCATTTTAGAGGATGTCCATGTCAGCCGGAGAGTCAATTATGGCTCCCAGTTTGCAGTCATTGGCGAACTTGATTAGCCATAGTCCTCCTGTGTTTGCCTGTACTTCTGAAAAATATATACCGAACAGTAGGGGTTCCAGGACCATGCCTTGTGGGACACCACTTGTGACTGGTTTAGAGTCGGACCTGGAGCCCGCTATTCTTACCATGTGAGTTCTGTCTGTAAGCCAGTTGGCAACTCATCTCATGATGTAGGGGTTTATGTTCAGGCTGGTGTGTTTTTCTGTAATACCCTAGTGGATAATGGTGTCAAAAGCCTTGGCGAGGTCAAGTTAAGCTGTGTGAGCAACCTTTCCCTCATCTATGGCCTTGATGACTGTCTCAAAGTTAACCAGGTTTAGTAGGCATGATCTGCCCTTAACAAAGCCGAACTGGGTCGAGTCAAGTCTTTGGAGGTTACCAATGTCTTTGTTAATGAGTTTCATGATAATGCACTCCATAGCCTTGCAGAGCAGGCTAGTCAGGCTTATGGGGCAATAATTACCAGGGTCAGTTGTGGCCCTCCTTTGTGGAGTGGAATAACCATTAATGTGCACCATTCTATGGGTACATAGCCTGTGGAGAGGCTGAGGTTGAACTATCTGTTTAGGTGTGGGGTTAGTTTGTTCTGTAGTTCGTGCAAGATGCAGCCTGGGACACCATCTGGCCCCATTGAGGCTGTGTTTTTGGCTTTTGAAAGGGCTATTTTCACCTGTGCATCTGTGATTTCTGGGACACTACACTTTTCCGGGTAATGTTGTGGGTCCTCTTCGGGGTGAGAGGGGGGGGGGTGAAGTTTGCACTGAATCTATCTGCCAGGATGTTGGCAATATCAGTAGGTTCAGTATATTTTGTGCTATTTTGCACTAGTTCAGTGCATATCTGCGAGTTGCCACTTAGATTCTTAACATAGCTAAAGAAAGCTTTGTGGTTATCTTTTGAATCCTTGGCTATTTTTCTTTTGATGTTAGCCTTAGATGATTTTATGAGGGACCTTAATTTCTTACTGATACTGATCAGGGATGTCTTTCCTTCTTGGGATTTGCTTTTTTTCTGAACTAGTTTCCTCCTTCTATTGTATAGCCTGTTTATGGCAGGGGTCCACCAAACTGGTTTCCTTCTCTTAGAGGAGTGTTTCTTGGTTTTGCTAGGGATGGCACGATCCATGCATCCTTGTAGGTGCTCATAGAGTGCATTTGTAAAGGTTTCTGCATCTTGGGCATAGCTATCCTTTAGCATGGGGGCTGCAAAACTTACCGCCTCTGTCTTAAGTAAGGTGACGTTTGCTTTAGAAAAGTTTTTTACTGTGGTTTCCTTAGCTGGAGGTGGTGGTAAGGTGTGGACATCCAGAGTGATTAGTTTATGGTCTGATCTAACCAGTGATGGGTTGACCTCTGGTGTGGAACACCTGTTGCCCATGTTTGTGATGACCAGGTCCAATATGTTTTCACCTCTGGTAGGGGAGTTTACCAGCTGATCCAGGGCATTTTAGTTGATGAATTCCAGGAAGTGCTGGGCCTGGGTGTTTGTACTTGAGTAGTTTTCCCAGTTAATGGTAGGGTAATTGAACTCGCCCAATATCAGGGTGTTCGGTAGGACCTTCATGTTTTCCAGTGTCTCCAGAAAGGTGGAGTGGTGATCCTGGGTCATGGAGGGTAATCTGTAGCAGGCCACAATTTGCATTGCAGATTTGCCCAACATCAGTTGCACATGGATAACCTCAGAGGTATCATGCTGCGCCACTAACCTGGAGGTGTAGGTATCCTTGATGAATATGGATGCACCCCCACCTTTTGTGTTTCGGTCCGTGTTCTGTGGTTGAAACATGTGGTACGAGTTGTAGTGCTGGGGTGCTCTCTGGAGCCTTGAACCAGGTTTCAGTTACTGCATAGATGTCGATGTTCTCCATACTGAGGAGTGCTTTGAGTGCGTGCATTTTGAGATTTAAACTCCTGGCGTTGAGTAGCATAACCCTCAGTTTTTTGTTAATTGTACTGTTTATGGAGGTGGGTTTGACTTTTGAGCCTTGCCTAAAAAAGGCACTATGGGGGCAGCAAGAGCTTTGGCCAGTATTCAAAAGCCTAGGGGTGACAGGTGCAAGCCGTCTCTTGTGAAGCGACATGGCTTGTCGAGCATGTCATCCCAGGCTAACAGACACTGAATCCCCTTTGAATGACACAAGAAGCTTAGCCAATTGTTGAAATTGATCATATTTTCTTTAAGATAAAAGATAATCCACAGACAGGAAAAACCAAACCAAAAAGCACAAAGTGCAGCTTTATTGAACAACAAACAGGTCAATAAATCAGATTTATTGACCTGTTTGTTGTTCAATAAAGCTGCACTTTGTGCTTTTTGGTTCGGTTCTTCCTGTCTGTGGATTATCTTTTATCTTATTTGCCTTGGTTTCTTGGAAGTTATTTCTCATATTTTTTTTATACTGAGGTATCATTCTTGGTGAGGGCAGGATGCTACTCAGGGTCAGGGTCATACCAGCCTTGGCTACATGACCAGAGAGCTATTCCATTTCTCTTTTCATGTAGTCCAGGGAGGTACATCTCAGGTCATTCACACCAACATGAGCAATCACAGAGTCATATTTGTACTTGTTCTGGAGTGACCTAAGTGCTTGTGTTATGTGGCGGAGTCTGGCTCCTGACAGGCAGCTAACAGTAACCTTCTGCTTGTCCAGCCTAGTGAGTGGGACATCAGTGTGCCTGACTATAGAGTCACCTATTACTAGTGTGTTAGGTATGTTATTTCACCTTAAGGGTTGTGATTGTGCGGCACACTGATATTGTGTTTTATGTGTTGTCTGGTTTGTTACGGGAGGTACAGGTTATTTGGGTGTCTGCTTTGGAGGTCTCTGATGCTTTTGCAGGTTTTTATTTAGAGCCTCTGAGTATGATTCTGTGTATTTATGTGTATTTTTTGCCAGTGCTGGTTTAGTAGGTCTATGTGTGGCTGGAGGTGTGGTGCAAGTGTTAACCTTCTCCTCATGACTGTCTGTTCCAGTCTTGGGAGGAGACAGTTTAGCCTCCAGTTTGGCTGTATAATTGCATCTCTCGCGTATGTTAGTATTTTGTGGTAGGAGGAGAGGGTTGCCTGTGTACATGAGGCAGTTGTAACATTGCCTCAGGATACCCAGATTCACCAGCTGGACTAGAGAGTTCACCTGAAATTGCCCTTTGGTCATGCCTGAATAGTAGGGTAAGCTGCTTAGTTGCTTGGTTGGTGAGGGGTGAATAAAGAGCCTTGCCCTGCTGGGCAATCAAGTGTCAGGGTATATTAGTGCTTGTTATTAGGTCTGAACAAGTACTGGGCTGTAGGATACTTTTTGAGTGCTTAAGTTGAGAGTTAGACTAGTTTCAAGGGAAAAACTGAAGATAAGACTTAGTGGAGCCAGGAATAATTTAACCCTAGCTAACCGACACTGCCCGGCACACAAAACTGTGCAAACGTGGTTTTTATAGCAGGGAAATGAAAGAGATAGAAATTAGCCCAAAATGGCCAGTAAACCACTCCTCCAGGTACAGATAGGCTGCTCAAAGCTCCCCTCTCTCACAGGTGAACAGAGAAACTTCCTTCTATCCAAGTAAGGTATGGGCAACTCAGAAACTTGTAACACAGCCCTGAATTCAGCACCAGCCTGAAAACTGGACTGTACTTGCTTAGAAAGGTGGGAAACAATGAATTGTTTTTGTTTTTTTGAAAAGGTAAGGCAAAAACAGTAAAAATACATTTAAAATAGATTTAAATGACTACAAACGATCAGAAAAGACTATCGCACTTTAGTGTGTAGCCTGCAACAGTTAATAAAATTAAACAAAATATGACTTTTTAAAAGTGCAGGCAGTCAAATAAGTACAATATGTGAAAAAAACAAGCTTTTAAATCACAATAAATGCTGGAAAATCTGTGTTTAGGTGGAAAACAGTTAAGTACAGCAAGAAAGTTCAGAAAACTGATACTTAATCATTCCAAAGTCTTTCTTCTATGCTAGAAGGCTTGTATCAGTTTAAGGCTTTCTAGTGCTTCCTAGTACGTTAGTTACAGGAAAGATGGGAAACCAGCACAGATGTGGTCTTTTAAACCAGAATGTTGAAAGAGATGGGCAAACTGTCCAAACGGTCAATAAACTACAATTTCTGAGCCAAGAACCACTCCTCTTGTGGTAGACAGGCTACCTACCACTCCCACTGATAAGCTAGAAGGCTTTCTTCCAACACAGAAAGGCTTGCGGGGCTCAGAAGCTTACCAACAGTCCTGGATACAGCAACTTTGTATCTGGACTAGGCTAGTTACATGAAAGATGGGAGACAAACACAAGTGTGGCTTTTAAACCAGAAAGCTGAAAGAGATGGAAAAAAACTGCCCAAAAGGCCAATATCTACAATTTCTGGGCCAGGAACCACTCCTCTTGTGGTAGATAGGCTACCTAATGCTTACCCCTCCCACTGATAAGCTAGAAGGCTTCCCTCCAACATGGAAAGGCTTGGGGGCTCAGAAGCTTACAAAGAGTCCTGGATACAGCAAATCTGTATCTGGATTAGACTAGTAACAGGAAAGGCAGGAAACAAGTGCCAACACAGGCTTTTAAATCAGTAGGTTGAAAGAAATGGAAAAGCTTCCCAAACGGCTAATAAGCTATAATTTCTGGGCCAGAAACCACTCCTCCTGTGGTAGATAGGTTACCTAGTGCTTACCACTCCCACTGATAGGCTAGAATGCTTCTCTCCAACACAGAAGGGCTTGGGGGTCTCAGAAGCTTACCAACAGTCCTGGATACAGCAAAGCTGTACCTGGACTACACTATTTACAGGAAAGGTGGGGACCAAATGCAAACACGGGCTTTTAAACCAGAAAGTAGAAAGAGATGAAAAAACTGCTCAAACAGCCAATGAACTACAATTTCTGGGCCAAAACCCACTCTTCCCATGGTAGATAGGCTACCTAGTGCTTACCACTCCCACTGATAAGCTAGAAGGCTTCCCTCCAACACAGAAAGGCTTGGGGGGGTCAGAAACTTACCAACAGTCCTAGATACAGCAAGTCTGTATCTGGACTAGACTAGTTACAGGAAAGGCAGGAAACAAGCTTAGATTTTTTTTTACAGAAAAGCAGCTAAAACAGCAGTAAATACAATTCAAATTGCAGTGCAGTCTAGCACACTTGAGTGTGTAGCAATATTATGGAAAATACAGTTTAAATAAATGCAATTAAATTAACAAATGACTAAAAAACAAGTGCAGAAGGCAGTAAATTAGAAGGCTACAAACAAGCAGTAATAAGTGCAGAGTAAGAGTGACATAACAGATAGCACGCAGAACAACATCTAAGACAGTTACAGTAAGAGCAGCTGAATAAAATATGTACATATTTTTTATATTATTTTTTTTTTTTGAGGGAAGGAGCAGGATTAAGAGGCTACAGGAGTTGTCCTTCCCAAATGCTCTCTTTGTACACAGTAGGAGTGCCTGAAATCAGAATATGATCTCACTGCACTCAGTTGAGTGAGCAAATGAGATGGGCCCAGAAGGAGTATCCAAACACAAATTTACAAGAGGGGCGGGCAATTTCAAAGCAACCAACATTAACACCAAAACAAGAACAAGGAGGGTGGGTGGGGAACTAACTGTAGAGAGACAGCCACAACTTCAGTTGAGTTAATATTCAGTGAGAAACACAAATAAATAAATTAAATGCGTAACTATATGAAAATGAGCATATAAAAGTGTACTTAAATTCACTTATACATCCAGTTGATTTCAGGTAGATCTTAGCCAGAGCAAAGCTTGGATAATAAGCAGAAATAACCCAAAATGTACCACTTATATAAGGCAGGACAGGATATCAGTGATGAGGTGAAATTACCCCCCACTGTCAATGGCTACACAGAAATTCTAACAAGTACTCTGTAGAGACACAGCCACAACTTTCAGTTGAGTTAATATTCAGTGAGAAACACAAATAAATAAATGAAATGCAGAACTATATGAAAAAGAGCAGATAAATGAGTACTTAAATTCATTTATACGTCCAGTTGATTTAAGGTAGATCTTAGCCGGAGCAAAGCTCAGATAATAAGCAGAAATAACCAAAATGTACCACTTATAGATGGCAGGACAGGATGTCAGTGATGACGTGAAACTACACCCCACTGTTATCAATGGCTACACAGAAATTCTAACAAGTACTCTGTAGAGACACAGCCACAACTTTCAGTTGAGTTAATATTCAGTGAGAAACACAAATAAATAAATTAAATGCAGAACTATATGAAAAGGAGCATATAAAAGTGTACTTAAATTCACTTATACGTCCAGTTGATTTCAGGTAGATCTTAGCCGGAGCAAAGGTCAGATAATAAACAGAAATAACCCAAAATGTACCACTTATATATGTCAGGACAGGATATCAGTGATGAGGTGAAACTACCCCCCACTGTTATCATTTGGTGTCTTACATAAGCAACTTGCTCTTTTTTGAAGCTTCACATCATTAAAATGAGTTATATGATTTTAAAAATAGTGAGTAAGGTAAATTAAACTGTTAAAATATGTATATTATGCAATGACTGGCCATTAACCTTCCAAAAAGAGCACTCTGATTGGTCATCCCACCCAGTGGCCCATTCTAAATCAAGCATATACCAGTGGAAAAAGTTCAGTCACCTAGACTTTTCTCCATCTTTGCTTTTTTTTCACTTGGAATAGCATTTGTAGCTTACGCTGAACTAGCTTGAACAGTTTTTTAACTGTTTGCTGCATTATTTTAAAATCTGCACTTAAAGTTACATTTTAGTCGAATTTGATCGAAAGTTTGTTGTTTGCTTGTTTAATTTAACTGTGGAGGCTGCCCACTAAGGTGTGCTAGCCTGTGTAACTAATTTATCACTGTTTCTGCATTTTCTGTGCGTTTCTACCAAAAAAACAACAAAAAAAAAAAATAATCCTTGTTTTCCCGCCTTCCTCGACTAGTTTAGACCAGTTTACAGGCATTGCTGTATTCTGGGCTGTGGTGTAGTTCCTGTGTTGTCCATTACCTTACTTGGATAGAAGGAAGTTTCTTTGCTCACCAGTGGGAGTGGGGAGCCTTGAACAGCCTGTCCTTGTAGGAAGTGACCTCAGCACAAGAAGTTGTAGTAACTGGTTGTTTTGGACCATTTCTAGCTCTTTTGTAGTTAACTGTTTAAAATCCGCGTTTGCCCGGCTTTGCGCGGTTGTGCGCATAGTGCAGCGCCGGTTAAAAAAGGTTAAACTTTTTCTGGCTCCACCAAGTCTGCTCTTCAAATTTTCCCTTAAGGAAGCTCTCCTCTTAGTATAACCAGACTACTTACTATATTATAAGCCTAGCTCTTGTTCTCAATACTTCTCTACTAAGTAAGCACTCTCGTACTAAGTAAAGCACTACATCTACTTACCACCCCTGTGAATATCCACTTCCCTTAAAGGTACAGCACTCCCTTATACAGTTCTAGCATGTTGAGTGGTAGATTACTGGTGTCGACTCCAGTTCAGCTGGTCAATCTGGATATCTTGAGACAATGCTACAATTGTCTCATGTACACAGACAACCCTCTCCTCCTCCCAACAAACACAAATACATGTGAGAGATGCAACTATATAGCCAAACTGGAGGCTGAACTCTCTCAACTCAGAGCTGGCATGACCAGACAGGAGGAGATGGCAACCACACACACAACAATCCCAGTCCCACATAGACCTACCACAAATGCAAACCAAACACATAAAAACACAAAGACATACACGGAGGCTCTAATAAAATACTTACCAAAACAACAGAGGCTCCCAAAACAGACACCCAAAAATCCACCACCTCAAAACAAAACACATGCAACACATACTTCAATAAATCAGTGTGTCAATCAATCACAGCCCTTAAGGCCAAACACCTTGCCTGATACACTAGTAATAGGTGACTCTATAGTCAGACACACTGATGTCCCGCTGACCAGGCTGAACAAGGAGAAGGTGACTGTGATCTGTCTATTGGGAGCTAGGATCCACCACATAACACACGCACTCAAGTCACTCCAAAGCAAGTACAAATAAGACTCCATCATTGCCCATGCTGGTGTGAATGACCTGAGATGTACCTCCCTGGACTATATGAAAAGAGACATAGAGGAGCTTTCTGATTATGTAGCCCAGGCTGGTATGAACCTGACGCTGAGCAGCATCTTGCCCTCACCAAGAATGATACCACAATACAAAGACAAGATGATCAGCTTTAACAATTGGCTCAAGTACTGGTGTCATTCTAAGGGGATCCAATGTCTGTCTGCCTGGGATGACATGTTGGACAAGCCACGCTGCTTCGCAAGGGATGGCTTACACCTGTCACCACTGTGCTTCCAGATATTGGCTAAGGCTCTTGCCACCCCCATAGTGCCTTTTTTAGGCAAGGCTCAAAAGACAAACCCACCTCCATAGAAAACAATAATGGAAAAAAACTAAGGGTTATGCTGCTCAACGCCAGAAGTCTAAATCTCAAGATGCAGGCACTTGATCCACTCCTCAGCATGGAGAACATTGACGTCTGTGCAATAACTGAAACCTGGTCCAAGGCTCCTGATAGCACCCCAGTGCTACCAGGCTATACCTCGTATCATGCTTTTCGGCCCCAAAACCCAGGCCGAACCACAAAGGAGGGGAGTGTCCATATTCATCAAGGACACCCACACCTCCAGGTTAGTAGCAACACATGAAGCATCAGAGACCATACAGGTGCAACTAACCATAGGCAAAACTGCTATACAACTGGTAGCATGTTACAGACCACCCTCCCAATCTCAAGAACTCCACTCAGCCTTCCTGAAGACATTGGAGGATATGAATGTATCACAAAATACCATCATACTGGGAGACTTCAACTACCCAAACATAGATTGTGTACATTATTCTAGCCCTAATACCCTAGCCCAAAGGTTCCTGGAATTCATAAATTCAAATGCACTGGAACAATTAGTCACCTCTCCCACTAGGGAGATAATATACTAGACCTGATCATCACAAACATGGGGACAAAATGCTCCACACCGGAAGTATACCCTCACTAGTGAGATCTGACCACAAACTAATCACCCTGGATATACATATCCCACCTCCACCCCAGCACAAAAGACCACAGTGAAAAACTTCTCAAAAGCAGACTTCACTCTTCTTAAGACTGAGATGGTATCCTTTAAGCCCACTATGCCAGTGGATACCACATCCCACAATGCCGAATCCTTCACAAATGCTTTCTATGGACATCTCCAAGAATGCATGGATCATGCAATGCAAAACAAATCCAAGTCCCTCTCCACCAAAGGTAAGCATCCTGTCTGGTGGATCTCAGCCATAAACAAATTGTATAACAAAAGAAGGAAGCTACTGCACGTCAGAGCAAAATCCCATGAAGGGAAGACATCTCAAATCAACATTAGCAGAAAACTACGTTCTCTCATAAAAACATCAAAGGCCAACTTTGAGAGAAAAGTCGCTAAGGACACTAAAGATAACCACAAAGCCTTCTTCAGCTATGTTAGAAACATGGGTGGAAACCCTCAGATATGCTCAGAGTTGGTTCACAACAATAAAAAATACACTGAACCCACAGGTATTGCCAACATTCTGGCTGACAGGTTCAGTGCAAATTTCTCCCCTCCTTCACCCCCAAAAGAAGAAATACTTATCCCAGCTGAATGTAATCTCTCTGTCATCTCAGATGTCCAAGTGAGAACCGCCCTAAACAAAGCAAAAAACACAGCATCAATGGGACCTGACGGTATCCCGAGTTGCGTGTTACATGAACTCCAAGAGGAGCTAAACCCACACATAAAAATGCTATTTAACCTTAGCCTTACTTTGGGATATGTACCTGAACACTGGCGTACAGCAACAGTGGTCCAACTCCACAAGGGGGGTGCCTCTACAGACCCTGGAAACTACTGTGCCATAAGCTTAACCAGCCTGGTCTGAAAAGCTATGGAAAGAATCATTATGGAACTCATAAACAGAGACATAAGGGACCTACAGACACTTGACCCCACCCAGTTCGGCTTTGTAAAGGGCAGATTTTGCCTTTTAAACCTGGTTGACTTTTTTGAAACAGTCACTAGAGCCATTGATGAGGGCAAAGCAGTCCATACAGCATACCTGGACTTGGCTAAGGCCTTCGACACAATACCCCACTCAGGCATCATAGATAAGCTCAACAGCTTAAATGTAAACCCTTATGTCACTAGATGGGTTGCAAACTGGCTAAAGGACAGAACCCATAAAGTTAAAATCTCTGGAGCAATGTCAGACTCAAAGCCAGTCACAAGTGGTGTCCCACAGGGATCTGTCCTGGGACCCCTCTTGTTCGGCATTTATTTCTCAGATGTTAAAGCAAACATGGGAGGGCTGTGGCTGACAAAGTTCGCAGATGACTGCAAACTAGGTGACATAATCGATACACCAGCAGACACACACATCCTACAAAAAGGCCTCACAGAAACGGACAACTGGTGCCGGAGTCACGGCCTTAAACTAAATTCCAAAAAATGTATAGTCATCCCCTTTGGGAAAAACAAAGTACCCACAAATTATCACATAGACAGCAACCCACTAAGTACTGAAAAAGTAATCAGAGACCTAGGGACCCAAGTCGACAGTGACCTCTCATTTGATACCCATGTTGCCAAAGTGGTTAGAAAAACATTCTACCTTGCACACCTCATCATGAAGGGATTCACATCCAGATCCAAGGATGTCATTGTACCCCTATATTCCTCCCTCATCAGACCCATGATTGAGTACAATGCCCCATTTGGTATGTACCTCACCCGGCATTTGCAACAGCTGGAGAGACCACAAAAGTACCTCACCAAGAGGATCAAGGGTCTCCAACATATGTCTTATTCTGCCAGACTAAAGAAACTTCAGCTCTATTCAGTATCATACCGCCTGCTCAGAGGTGATCTCTGCCTGACATACAAGGCCATGTCCAATCAGGATCTGATGGACATGCTCCACCTCAAAAAATCTAAGTCCATCAGGACCACAAGAGCTAAAGACTTAAACCTCAGCACAAGTATGAATACGACATGCTGGAGGGATAGATTCATAACCCAGAGGCTTCCCATGCTTTGGAACAAGATCCCAGTTTGTATTAGGCACAGCCTCTCACTGATTCTCTTCAAGAGAAATCTTGATGAGTGGATGGGAAATCGTAAGTTTACCCTAGGGGTCACATCTGTGTCACTGCTAGACAGGGGCACAGTAAACTAATTCTATTATATAAGGGGACCTTCATTATGTCACTACTAGACACAGTATTCTAAATTTATTCTGTACATTTTTGTACCATATCATGGGGTGGAAAATGCCACATCACTATGGCTAGGCTTACAAATGCCCCAGGGCAGATAGCCTAGTACTATACTATGAAACTATTAAACTATGAAACTATTAAAATCCTACTTTTCTTTCATTTTAGAATAAACTTACAACAAAACGGAGTCTTAAAATGAACAAGAGAGACACAGACAAATACAACGATGATCAGGTACATTAAATAAAACAAGAATAATGTACCTGATTATCCTTACATTTCCCTCTCCCATCTATCCCATTTATTTGACATTTCCAGATTTCACTGGTTTGATTAAAAAAAAATGACAATGGAATTCTTTGTCTCTCCATTGCTTCCTTTACACAGCACTGAGCACCTGCATCCCTGTGGGAATGAAGTCCTCTACACTGGCTCAGCACTGAGCACCTGCATCCCTGTGGGAATGAAGTCCTATACACTGGCACCGCACTGAGGGACTGCATCCCTGTGGGAATGAAGTCCTATACACTGGCACCGCACTGAGGGACTGCATCCCCGTGGGAATGAAGTCCTGTACACTGGCACAGCACTGAGGACCTGCATCCCCGTGGGAATGAAGTCCTGTACACTGGCACAGCACTGAGGACCTGCATCCCCGTGGGAATGAAGTCCTGTACACTGGCACAGCACTGAGGTACTGCATCCCCGTGGGAATGAAGTCCTATACACTTGCACAGCACTGAGGTACTGCATCCCTGCGGGAATGAAGTCCTATACACTTGCACAGCAACGAGGTACTGCATCCCTGCGGGAATGAAGTCCTATACACTTGCACAGCAATGAGGTACTGCATCCCTGCGGGAATGAAGTCCTATACACTTGCACAGCAACGAGGTACTGCATCCCTGCGGGAATGAAGTCCTATACACTTGCACAGCAACGAGGTACTGCATCCCTGCGGGAATGAAGTCCTATACACTTCCACAGCACCGAGGTACTGCATCCCTGTGGGAATGAAGTCCTATACACTTCCACAGCACCGAGGTACTGCATCCCTGCGGGAATGAAGTCCTATACACTTCCACAGCACTGAGGTAATGCATCCCTGCGGGAATGAAGTCCTATACACTTCCACAGCACCGAGGTAATGCATCCCTGTGGGAATGAAGTCCTATACACTTCCACCGCACCGAGGTACTGCTTCCCTGTGGGTATGAAGTCCTATGCACTTGCACCGCACTGAGGTACTGCTTCCCTGTGGGTATGAAGTCCTATACACTTGCACCGCACTGAGGTACTGCTTCCCTGTGGGAATGAACATCTATACACTTGCACAGCGCTGAAGAACAGCATCCCTGTGGGAATGAACTCCTATACACTTGCACAGCACTGAGGTACTGCATCCCTGTGGGAATGAAGTCCTATACACTTGCACAGCACTGAGGTACTGCATCCCTGTGGGAATGAAGTCCTATACACTTGCACAGCACTGAGGTACTGCATCCCTGTGGGAATGAAGTCCTATACACTTGCACAGCACTGAGGTACGGCATCCCTGTGGGAATGAAGTCCTATACACTTGCACAGCACTGAGGTACTGCATCCCTGTGGGAATGAAGTCCTATACACTTGCACAGCACTGAGGTACTGCATCCCTGTGGGTATGAAGTCCTATACACTTGCACAGCACTGAGGTACTGCTTCCCTGTGGGTATGAAGTCCTATGCACTTGCACAGCACTGAGGTACTGCATCCCTGTGGGTATGAAGTCCTATACACTTGCACAGCACTGAGGTACTGCATCCCTGTGGGAATGAAGTCCTATACACTTGCACAGCACTGAGGTACTGCATCCCTGTGGGAATGAAGTCCTATACACTTGCACAGCACTGAGGTACTGCATCCCTGTGGGAATGAAGTCCTATACACTTGCACAGCACTGAGGTACTGCATCCC